>NC_057352.1:31918903-32073903 GCF_016509475.1 Prionailurus bengalensis
CCCCAATAGGTTGAATAAACTAATTACATATGCTGATCTGTTTTATTTTTATTTCTTGGGATACCACGATTGCCAGGGCTTATAAGTTTTGTCTTCACCAATGAAAATAACCAGCCCCCAGATAAGAAAACCTTTTCAAATCTTTGCAGCTTGCCCTGACATAGGGCATGATGCTTTGCTGATAGGCTGTTCCCATAATGGGAACCAATTTCACACAAAATCTATTAAATAGAACTCTTCTTGTAGTGAGTAATGTGAAACCTGCATCTTCAGAGAAGTTGAACTACCCTGTGTTCGCTCTCCTCTCAAAGCAGTGTGGTTTACTGCTGTCACCAACTGTCTCTAAATACCACAGATAAGTTTCGGCAGCTATTGTCTTAATATTGTCCACATTCCTTTTTTTTTTTTTTTTCTGTTTAAACAGCTTTAACTGAAATCAGTTCTACATATCAAACAAACATTTAGTTAATGTAAACTGAAACCCTTTCATATGACTGGGTGTTCTCAGGTTAGTTATTTGAGCCATTTTCACCATTGGTAAATCTTCACAAGTTGCTTTTGTTTGCCTCGCGAAAGTTCAATATGGATAAATACCGAAATTCTTTGTGGTAACAGGTAAAGGTTGTACTAGTTGGACTGTCTAGGGAACACGATTACCGTAGCAAAAGTCAGACGACCCAACATTAACCTCTAAGCTGTGAAAGCTCAACATTTCTTTAGAGGGCAGAGGTCAGAAGAGCTGTGGGGATGAATAGAGTTGTACGTTGACAGTAAAATTTGATTAAAAAAATTTTTTGTTAACGTTTATTTATTTTTGAGACAGAGAGAGATAGAGCATGAACGGGGGAGGGGCCGAGAGAGAGGGAGACACAGAATCCGAAACAGGCTCCAGGCTCTGAGCACAGAGCCCGACGCAGGGCTCGAACTCACAGACCACGAGATCATGACCTGAGCCGAAGTCGGACGCCCAACCGACTGAGCCACCCAGGTGCCCCTGTAAAATTTGATTTTTCAAGGTGAAGATGAGTTTTAGAAGATTTGGAAAGTGGATAAAAAATAATTTCTTACCCTTCCAAAGCTTTACTCAGCCTCTCCTCTGCATACATTGGGGTTATTTCATTTGCAAGGGACAAAAAAAACCTCAACCTGAATTGGCTTAAGTATAAAAGGCTTCTGGGGCTCCTGGGTGGCTCAGTTGGTTAGGCATCCGACTTCAGCTTAGGTCACGATCTCGCGGTTTGTGAGTTCGAGCCCTCCGTTGCGCTCTGTGCTGACAGCTTAGAGCCTGGAATCTGCTTCCGATTCTGTGTCTCCCCCTCTCTCTGCCCCTCCCCTGCTTGCATTGTCTCTCTCTCTCTCTCTCTGTCTGTCTCTTTCTCAAAAATAATAAATAAGCCTTAAAGAAAATGTAAATAGGTTTAAAAAATAAATAAATAAATAAAAGACTTCAGGAATAGCTTGATCAAGAGCCAGGTGGTATCACCAGCACCTGGTTTTTATCTTTTTATCTTGCAGTTGCTTCCTACTGGGTTGTCTCCATGTTTCCCATTTGGTAGTGGCATGGATATAGAATGCTTTTCCTGAATCTTCTCATGGGATCTAGACTTAACTGTGATTGAACATACCGCGATTGTCTCCATACCCAGTTCTGTGACTAGAGAAATATGGGGGGCTGATTGGCTGACACTTGGGCCACACACTGCATCCCTGGTGTTGGGGCTGGAGATCTACCCAGACCACGTGGACTGAGACTGGGGAAGGGGGTCGGTTACCAAGTGAATAGTGAGGTTTTGCTAGAATAGAAGGAGGAATGCTAAGGAGGCAAATAATAACCATAATAATAACCATATAGGTTCATAGGAAGGAAAAGCAATTGTTAATGCCTTCACTGTTCTTTCTACCTATTGACATGTGCCCTGACTTGAAAAGTAACAATTTGAATGGCTGTAGGTTTAATGGATGCCCCATAATTAACTTTGCATTGTTCAGTTATAAGGGCTAGGACTCTCACCAGCTCCTCCTGGCCCATGGTAAATTCTGTATTTATTTGAAATCTAAGAAATCTTGAACTTGGCTGTCTCTTAATATATGTCTGTTTTGCTCTAAATATCAGTGTTTAATAAAGATGTTTAATAAAGATATATTTTGATTCTATCCTCCCTGTCCCACATTGCGCAGGCTGCTGTATACTTCAGGATCTCAGTATTTGTGTTTTGTCTTGCCTTTTTGTAAAATGTATTTATTTATTTATTTGTTTGTTTATTTATTTAGAGAGGTAGAGGGTGCAAGTGAACCAGGGGCAGAGAGAGAGAGAGAGAGAGAGAGAGAGAGAATCCCACGAGGGGCGGGGAGGGGTGGGGGAGAGAGAAATGGGGCTCACCCGGGGCTCGAGCTCACCCCGATGCGGGACCCATACTCACCAACCATGAGATCATGACCTGAGCTGAAGTCCGACGCTTAACTGACTGAGCCACCCGGGAGCCCCTTACGACCGCTTTTCTCTTGGCTTTGCAGAAATGCTCTGGAGACTCCCCAAGTTCTACTGGAAACCAGTTAGGCTGAGCTTTTCTCACCCTGTGGCAATTAAGTTACTGGAGGAGAATCGGGTGACAGTGTTGTCCTTGATTGCCCCTCATGAAGGCATTGTAACAACTGCCTTCTCTTTATGGCCCACAGGTTGAGTTCGAGTGGCTGAGACAGTTTTGGTTTCAAGGCAACCGATACAGAAAATGCAGTGATTGGTGGTGTCAGCCCATGGCCCAACTGGAAGAACTGTGGAAGAAGATGGAAGGTGTGGTAAGTACCTGAGGTCCAGGGCCGCATTTTCTGGGACGCCGGGCTGTGTGACCCCTCTGCTGCCTCATTTGCATAGGCAAATACACAATTCGTTATTCCAAATTATTGGGTTAGGTAACTGTTCGCCAGGAACAGCCAGGATTTTGCCAGGACAAGCTCACTTGAGTTCAGTGGGCGTTTTCTTGAGTATTTCCCACATATAAGGCACCATGCTGGAAGTGGCGCATGGTAGGAAGTGACGAGGAGGGAACCACGATGGAACGGTAAGATTTAAAATGCCTTTGCATTTTTAGATGCACCGGGCACTGTTCTAAGGGCTTTCCCTGTATTAACTTCTAAAGTTCGTACAGCAGCCCTACGAGGTGTAGAAACCCTTATGAGCCTTAATTTATAGATGTGAAAACTGAGACATTGAGAAATTAGGTGCCTCGCCCAAGGTCACAGAGTAAGCAGCAGAGCAAGATGGAGACCTTGGCAGTCTGGCTCTGTAGCTTAACTGCTGCATTCAGTTTAACAAGGAGAGAGACATGAATATAGCCAGGTGTTACATTAGCTAAAATGAAAGCCTGTAATAGAGATTAAAAAAAAAAAAAAAATCACAGGCCAGAGGAGGGAGTATTAAATTCAGGCCACTGGACCAGGACTGTTGTGAAACAGCAGATGTTGCCTTTGGGGACTTTGGATGGGGAGGCGTAGGGTCAGATAGGGCATTGGGAGAGGAGCATTAGGCTCCAGGAACTGTACAAACGAGACTGGAAACGGGGCAGTCCAGCGCGGCCAGGGCAAGGGATCGGGGGGTGGAGTCAGAAGCATAGCTGGAAGGCAAAATTGAGGCCACTTGCCAGTTTTGAATTAAGTCTCAATTTAAAGAATAGCAGTAATGGCAGACCCTTATTTGATACTTATTAAGGACCAGGCACTATTCTGAATGTTTTATTTTTAACTTATGTAACTTTTACGGCAACCCCATAAAGTAGGTATGATGGTTCTCCATTTCATAAACCAGGAGACTGAGCCACAAAAGGTTTCCATAACTTCCTCAAGATCACACGGCTCATAAGCGGGGGAACGGGGATTTGAACCCAGGAAGGCTGGCTCTAGGGTCACGCCCTTCACTGCCTCGCTGCTCTGCCTCCAGACCGTTGAACTTGAAATGTAGTGGAAAAGTGGTAAAAGCCTGCTGCACCCCGGAGGTGGTGCCCGCACAGACTCAGACTTGTTCTGGAAACAAGGATCCGATCTGCGCAAGTGGGGAGCTGTGGCCAACCTCTGTTATAAAACCGAGGTTTTATAATGAAAATACCAAGTCACCACCCTGGAGGGGTCTTAGTTTGAAAGTCCAGGTCGGAATCTGGACCCTAGCTTTCCAGACATCTCTTCAGATGTTTAAATCATGCCTTTCGATGGATCTGTGTCTGAGGAAGGAATGTTAATAATCGTTCTTTTATTGTACTAAGGGTATCACAAAAATGGATTCCGCCAAAGACCTGAACCTCAGTATAAAACCGAGCATTGTAAAACTGAGTTGGAAGTAATGAAAAGTCCATGCTTAAATCTCCTTAGTTCTATTCCTGAAATTAGCCTGTGTGGAGCGTGCTACATTTTTATGGAATGTATATATAAAGGCAACTTCATTTTCAGGGCATATTTTTTTTACGATGTTCTTCTCGGCTTGTCCATTTACATATGAGTTGGAAGAACCTCTTTATTTACCAGACTTTGAGTCTAAGACATCAGGTGGACTTTGGGATTGTAACTTGACGACTCCACGTATTGGAGTTGGCAAATTAATGAGAAAAGAACTCACTGATTTTGTAAAATAAATAAATACGTCACTAAATAAAAATTTATTTTTGCACCACTTTTGTTCAAGGGTTTTTTGGTTTTTGTTTTTTTGTCTCTTAAAGAGAAGTCTTCGGTATTGTGAGCTTACGGATTATATTCATTATGAATTCATTTAAAAGATTTAGTTGTCATTTCTTTTTTAATCGGACCATGGCACATCAGTTAGAAGGAATATCTTCTGTTTACTTTATAACTCTTGTGTAAAAAATACCCAGAAGAAGAGCAGTCTTGGGAATTCTCCAGAGCGAGCTTCCTTGCAGTTGGTGTGGCATTACTGAGTGTTCCGAGTGAAATCAATGGTCCCAGTGTCTCTCCTCAGCAAGCCTCAGGGTGATCATTATCAGCAGAGTGGAGGTTTGGGCCAACATAAAAGGGATGATCCTTCTAAATTAAATTTAAGCATGGCTCCAAGCCTCTTTAAATGACTTTTAACAAATTCATAATAATTTATTTTTGCTATTGGAAGAGACAGAAGACCATAGTCATTGGGCAAGCCTATGGTTCTGTGGCTCTGTTAGCTCAGTGCCATCTGGTATTTGTGAACTGGTCCGGCCAGTTCAATTCCTGCTTTGTACCAGCCCACCTCATATGTTTGCACTTGCAAGCAGTAGGGGGCAATGTTGAGCTACCTGTTTGAGGCCTCAAGATGCCGGCCTTTCAGGAAAATGCATACAAATGTACCATTAACTGTCAAGAATTATCCCTGTTGCTTCAAGTTAGCTGTAATCTCCAAGATTCCATAACACAGGAAATCAGTTGTGGGTTAACAAATTCAACAGCAATTTAACATAAAAAGTGCAGTGTTTGGTGCACATTTGGATTCTATAGAATTAGACTAATCTGAACAGCGTTTCTGAATGTACTCCCTTTGCTTCCAGGGAATGTATTACTCAAAATCGTTATCCTTCTCGACAAATGATTCTTCTTTATCTCTGTGCTTTTTTAAAATGGTAAAAGCATGTGTGTGTGTTGTGGAAAGGCTTCTCTAATTAGTGCATTTTGTCTGTTCTGCCCCGTAGCGTGGGTCTCTTTCGGTGAAAACAAAACAAAACAAAACAAAAAACCCCAGGCGATCCGCACATTACTTTTCACCTTTTGCTTATGAGTAAAGCAGCCTTGGACGGCCCTCGTACCAGGACTTGTGTTGTGATTTCGCTCTGTCTCTGTGTTGCCTTTTTTCTTTTTTCTCCCCCCACTTTGTGGTTGGGACGTGTAGTCTCAGGTTGGATGCGAAAGAACGGAAAATGCGCTTTGAAATCGCCTTTCTTCCATTAATGGTAATTGCTTCACATGTCATAACCAGTTGCATATTTCAAAAAGTTTAGTCCACTGCCTCTAAAACTCCTCCAGCCTTTGCTTCCCATTCCCTGTCCCAGCAAGCACTGTTTTTATCACACTGTTTATTCTTGCCATTTCTCTCCCCGAGGATAGTTTTACCCTGTGCTTACTCTTGTGATGTAAATGTTAAACCTTATATTTGAATGGCATTCTGATAAAATATCATATTTTCCCGGAATATTACCTCATGAATTTATGAGCCATTGAGCCCGAAGCAACACAACCCTTTCTTACAACCCAAGAAGTTAGCCTTGCCTTTTCTCTCTTCTTTGCTCCCTTTTCAGGAAGGCGCTATAATGCCAGAACACTGTTCAAATGTGTGTATTTTATTTTATTTTATTTTACTTTATTTTCTCCGGCCAGCCCACCACCTCACAACCAAGATTAGCGTCTTAGGAGGAGACTCTCCAGGATAAGAGAGAGTTACCATTTGAAAGAAACCGTACAAGCTTTGCTTTCTGGGTAAAGAGAAATATGAAAAGCCGAAGTCTCCCGTGAGGTGAGGAAGTCTTGCTGTAGCCAGAGATCCAACGGATAGGCCATGTGTCTCTTAGGGTCTGGTATCGCGCTTTGCAAAACTGACATTTATTTTACCCATAAAAACGTTTTAACACCATCAAATTCACAATGAGACGGAAAAGAATGCTAGGTGCGATGGCCTCTTAAATTGACGACATTTATTCATTTCCTTTTGACCTTAAAAAACAAAAGGTCAATTTAGTGTAATCCGATGGAAATATTCTAGGATAATTTCCGGAGTCGACATTTTCGGAAGTACTGATGATTGATATACTGGAGAGAAATTTCTTCATGCTTTTCCAGGTCCTGATCATTTCGAATGTTTTGAATTGCATTTCATGTCTTGACAGTTCTTGCTGGGGACCACAGTGCATTTATATGGCAGTTGGCCTTAATAACCTTTATTGACTTTAGTGGGTAGGAGCCAAGATGGGATCATTTTAATATATCCGTTTTGAAACGGTGTAAAACACAACATGTAATTATGCTAGGTAAGCTATAGGTAACTTAAATTCTACCCATTTGCGTTAAAATTTTGGCACAGGAGAGCAGAGAGACGTGGAAAGTGAGTAGGTGTTTTATTTAATTCTGTTACCAGTTTCTTGTTGTTGAAGTCTTAAGAGAGGAAATGGACTTACGGACGTAAAGGTTGTCCTTTACAAGTCAGTTATAATAGTTTAATTTCAAGATGAGTCATATGTTTTTCCTTGTCATTTTGGCCTGTGTAAACCATCTGGGAGAGTTCATGCCAGGTGGCTGTCCACTGCTGTCTGGTGGAACCTTTCTTGGTGTAGGTGACACAGTCATAGGCAGTGATTGAGCTGAAGAGCAGTTGTTTTTTTTTGTTTGTTTGTTTTTGGAGAGATTAATGACCCTATCATCACAGTGTGTTAGATTAAATTCTTTGTAGCTGAGTAGAGGAACGAGGCTGCTTTCTCACATGCTGAAATTATACTGAGTGTACTGGTATTTGCTATTCTATTACAGTTCCATTAGCTAAGTTCATTTTAAACTATCTTCTAGGATTAAAGATTTTGGGGGGTATGAAGAAGCAAGCAATATAAATGTTAACTTTTTGTCCTTGTTGATAGTGAAGTCACCAACTCCTATTTATATACGTGTGTGTGTGTGTGTGTGTGTGTGTGTGTGTGTATCCCTTATGCCGTTGATTGTATATACTAAATTACATTTGCAGACATCACCCTGTCTTCCATTTTTCAGCATTAGCATTTCTGATCTAGGAGCAGAGTATATTATAGTAATTTAGGAATTGGTAGGAGACGTCTGGTGGTTTTAAATGAAAATTTAAGTTCCCTTCTCCCCTTTTGGACTGGTACAGTGCTGAGTGGCTCAGAATAAGCACAGATTGGAAGCAGGTAAACAGTCACAAGCACCCAATAATTCAAATTATGTACACAGACACTGCGTTTGGGGACCCCTGTGTTTATGTGGCTTTGGAAAGTTGGGGGAAAAAAGAGAAAGAAAAGGCACTTTTCAGCTACAGGGGCTAAAAGTCCATGGCTCACATTTTTTATTATCTTAAAGGTGTTCATTGAAGATTGGTTCTTTCCATTCTCCTCTCTCCCCACCCACCCACTGCTATTCCCCACAGCTGTATTGTTCTATTAAGAGTAAAATATCTGAGGGGAAATTGTACGTGTAATTCAGCAATGAATTTCTAAGAGGTTTTGGTTCCTTCTTTGATTGCCTTCTAAATTTCTCACAGAGTTTTCCAGTTTTTCCCTCAGTTGCTGCAGACTTAGTAATGAATTAAAAAAAAAAAAAGCATTGTGTCTCCTGTCTTTTTGGGAAAAAAATTTACAATTCCAAGAGAATTCAGGCTTAAGCTTGAGAAACAGAATGTGCATCGAAAGCACAAAGGAGTATGTTTATGATTCTCTTTGAAGTGTTTTTGCAAGTGGATAAGGAAAATTTTAGAAACCGTCTGATAGTGTTCAGGGTAAATACTTAAACCCCTTTAGAGAATTTCACACACAGATACTGTGCAGCAGAAAAAAGGGATACTTATGTTTCTTAAAGCTGCTACAGCCTACAGCTTTGTACTTAAAGACAGAGGTGTTGAATAGAATTCTACTGAGGATACATCCAGTGACAATATCTCCAGGAACATCAGAGCGAACCAGTGGGTAGGACTTTCTGTTTTTAACCCTTACATGAGCTGTGTGAGACTTGAGCTCTATTGGCACCAAGTACTAGGATGTGCCTGTTACATCCCCGGCATGTTAAGAGGATGGCTCAGGTGCCTCTGCTCTGCACACAATAGGAACAAGGCGAAAAAACACCGAACATGGTGAGACACAGTGACGGGAGCCTGGAAATTCCAAGTGAAAGGCTTGCCGTTTCTCTTAACTCTTGTTAGCATGTGCAGAGAAAAACTGGAATAAACAACCAAGGTTGCTGTTTTAGCCTTGATTTGATTCCATAGGCTTTAGCTCCATTTCGCTAGCCTGTGTTAGATACACACACACACACACACACACACACACACACACACGTCTGCACACGCACACATGCACCTTTCACATGTGTTCTTTTTTCTTTCCGATAGACAAATGGGGTTGTTTTAAATAATTTTAGCGACACTAGGGTTCAGATTGATGTGTGAAGATCCTGCTACTTTACCCTGGGGTGCTATTGTAGCCTTGGCTGCTGGAATTTATTTTGGATTCCTTCGACTAGCAGCCCATCACAGCATTTCAGATGTGAATCGGAACCCCTGGTGTCAGATGGGAGTGTCAGTAATTTCCGTTTTGGTTTGTTTTTTCCTGGAAAAGATATGGCATAAAATAATTGTGTACCTTATTTGCTCTAGTCCTTTTGGCCGGGGGTGAGGTGGGGAGGGGGGCATTACCGTCAGCTCTAGCCTGTCCTTTATCTTATTATAAATACCTTTGAGATATTCCAGAAGAATCTTTGTCTAGAAGAAGGAAGTTATGTTAGAAACAAATCAGCAGACCTACGGTTTTGAAAGAAAGGCAAGATTTCCCAAGGATGTGTGCCAGCTGTTGGGAATATTCTCAAGATTATAGGATCTCTTTTTCCCCAGGTTGGTTCGTGAATGGTCCCTAAAACTGTTAACCCTCTGAAGAAAATTATTACGATGACCAAATGAAAAAGGGTAACATATAAAATACTGCACACACGCAAGGCGTCACCAAAGTAGTGATTTTAGAAGGAAGCGTAGACAGTCCTCAGTTTAGGAGCCCTTACTTAGAGGTCATTTGACTGAGTTCCCCTTAGTGACACACTCTCTTCCTTTTCCTCATTTCCCTTCCTTTACAACCGGGGTCAGTCTTGGAGGTAGAGGGACTCAATGAATCGAAGCTCAGTGCTACTCTGGTAATGTTTCTACCCCACTGTGGGCTAAATACTTTGGGAAGCTGGGCTGGGAATCTTTCCATATTTTGCAAAAATGTCTCTGTGGAGAAATGTGCTCCCAGTGCCAAAATCTGACTTACCAGAGAGCTCTGGGAACACATGAAGTCAGCTCTTCCGTGCATTAAGGGTAACATAACCATGATCCTGCTCTCTTTTTGTTGACATCTGCAAACGAATGACCTTTTTTTTTTTTAAACCAAGGGAAACTTGATACGTTGCCCTTTCAGTATTCCTGAAAGTATCTCTGTGATCATTTGGAGATGATGTTTTTAACACCATCGTTCCCCTAACGCGTAAATTATGATGGACTTTTTTTTGTATTTCCTCTACATGATCTCAGCCCATCTGGAACCACCTGTGACAATCTCATTTGTAAATTTTTCCTTGATGTGTATAAAAATCTCAGATAACATCCACCTTGTTTTGGACCGATTGACAAAATTAGCCTTCAAATAAAAATCTGGAGTATTATGGAAATATTCAAAATTAATTTCTACTGTTACAGGCATATCTGCTCTGCTTATGAGGACTTGGAACAGGTGGTAGGCTGATATTACACATCCCTTTACTTTAAATATTATTAATTTAAATGTGCAATTATGAAATACCCAGAATTATGCATCAGATCTCTAACAGATGTTGGGGGATTAAGAGGGCTTGTATTTTATTTAATGTCATCAACTTTTCATGCAGTTAACAGTGAATTTTTTAACGGATGGAGTTGATGGGATGTTCCAATGTCTGCAGTAGGGTCTCCTGTCTTGGAGACCTGAACAGTAGTTGGGCAAGGGGGGCTGTGTTTAGCTGTCTAGTAATAATGTCTCAAATTTAACATACCTCAGACCAAACTCTTGATTCCCATAACCCCCCAGCCTTTCTCCCAGTATCACACAGGGCAGTAATTTGCACTGTCCAGTCGCTCGGCCTATAACCTTGGGGTTCTTTTGGCTTATCTCTTGATTTATCGGCGAATCCCGTTAACTCTGTTTTCTAGATATTCATGATCTGGCCACCTTTCACCATCCCCTGTGCTGCTGCCTTGATGAGAACCACCATCATTTATAGAAATAATCTCTCTGCTATTACCACCCTATGTCCATCCCTGTCAGAGTGTTCCTTTAAAATACAAAGTCTGGTGTTTCACTCCCGCGGCCCAAACTCACTATCATGTGCAGATATCCAGCTTCCTTGCATCGGGGCCCAGTGCCCTGCAGGGTCTGTCCACCCCCACCCCGTACATTACTTCCCCTCCGTCCCAGTCCTCCACTCACCTTCTTACTGTCTTTAGGAACACGCCCAGCCTCCTCCTGCATCATGGTCTTTGCATTCGCCTTTGCCTCTGTCTGGAATATTCTGCCCTCTGTTAATTTGCATGACTCACTTCCTCCCTCCATTCCCGTCTCTCTGCTCATGTCACTCCTTGGAGAGAGCTTCTTACGATAGAGAATGCCTTGCCCGATTCCACCTTGCTTCCCATCGCTTCCTACCATCTGCCAGGATACTTGTTTGTTATCTGCTTCTACCTAATATGGTCCCTGGGAGAGAAGGACTTTGTTTTATCCGCTGTAATGTCTCCAACTCTTACAACAGTGTCTGGTGCAGCGTAGGTCCCCAACACTTACTCGTTGAAGAAATGAATCGATGTTAGGTCCACATATGAGTCCAGCCATTTCCTCACGCCCACGTGAAGCGGCATGGTCTTTAATCAATCCCTTTTAACTCTGTACATTTCCCTAAAATATTAGGTCCTGCTTCGTAGGAATATTCTGGGGGGGGGGGGTCAGTTTTATTTTTAAACAAATGTAACCCTCCCAACAATACCCCTAAACGCCTTTAACATTTAAAAAATATGGGGCGCCTGGGTGGCGCAGTCGGTTAAGCGTCCGACTTCAGCAGGTCACGATCTCGCGGTCTGTGAGTTCGAGCCCCGCGTCGGGCTCTGGGCTGATGTTCTCAGAGCCTGGAGCCTGTTTCCGATTCTGTGTCTCCCTCTCTCTCTGCCCCTCCCCCATTCATGCTCTGTCTCTCTCTGTCCCAAAAATAAATAAACGTTGAAAAAAAAATAAATAAAAAAAAATAATAATAATATCGAGAGTACAGAGGACACATGAGAATGTCCTGTTTTATGCCTTTGGCATTTACACGGAGAAGACCAAGCGGCCGCTGGCAGACAACTTACACAAATATGAAGGAAAAAAATGTTTTAAGTGTGAGACGTAAGTAGGTTATTAGCAACACTGCTCCCAGAACTTAGAATTGTGGTGTTTTGTCTCGCTCGTCGGCATCCCTGATATTTTAGATTTCCCTCTTCTTGGAAAACGTAATAGAGTCAAACTGTCAAGAAATTAAATGAGTTCTCCCACAAAGCTTGGACTTTTTATTACCAATTTCCAAAAGTTATATAGGGAAAGCAGTATGTGCTGGACAGGTTTTGGGCACAGAACTAAGGAAATCTCTGAGGAGTAAACTGACTTCCGCTAGACAAGCTGAAAACTGATTAAAATATTTATCATCCTTTGGGTATGCAACAGCTTTTGATGATGGAAGGCATATTAATATTCATCTTTGCTGCTTGTCTACACTTCAGACGGATCCCAGGAAAGGATGTTCAGATGACCAGTTTTCTTTCCTCACCAGGAGTCCTTGAGACCCAGTACAACTTGGAACCGAGAAATGCCTTGTGATGTGATTGAGTGAGCTTTTCCTCTGGGGGCTGGGGATGGGGGAATCCAAACCAGGAGAGACCTTTGGGCTGGAAAGCTTTAAAGGATTACTGCTTTCTCGCAGGAAGTCTTTTGCTGGAACAAAAGGAAAAGTTTGGTCGTAATTTCACAAGCAGGAGAACTGCCGTTGCTGAGTCCAGGAGGCAGAACCTGGCCCTTTGGGTGAAGTGGGGGGATCGGAGCCTTACACAGGATTTCGGTGTGGATGCCACTGGGGGCTGAAGATTTCCCCTCTCCTTTCGCCTACGCTTGTGAAGGAAGAAGGAGAGAAATAGGTAGTGTTCGCTGCTGACCCCAAGGTCTTCTGACTGGTTGCTCTGGAGTGTTCTGCCTGTCTCTTGTCTTGAGACACAGCAAATATATATGGTATCCGCATAGCTAGGCCTAACTAGCATGGGATGGCCTGCTGTGGTTCTCAGGATCGGTCTTTAAAAGTTTTTTTTCCGGGGCACCTGGTTGGCCCAGTCCGTTAAGTGTCTGACTTCGGCTCAGGTCATGATCTCTCAGGTCCGTGAGCTCGAGCCCCGCATTGGGCTCTGTGCCGACAGCTTGGAGCCTGGAGCCTGCTTTGGATTCTGGGTCTCCCTCTCTCTCTCTGCCCCTCCCACCCCCGCTCAAAAACAAATACGCATTAAAAAAAATTTTTTTTTTTAGGTTTTTTTCCTTTGACGGGAGAAAGAATCCGGCTTAATTCGTTTAGTTAGTTAAGCAGTGTTGTTTTCTGTCTAGATTAGAAGAGCCTTGATTACATTTTGGGTGGGGGTGCAAGTAAGACCTCTGAAAGAAACTGACCCCTTTATTGAGCGGTCTGCAAAACCTGGAAATTGAATAGAATGTTCTCATAAAAAAGGGTATGGTGTTAAGACCCTTACTTTCTATCTTTTAAATCTGAAACGTCAGAATCTGCCCCTTTTGCATTTTTTGTTTTTATCATTCCACACTGAGACATTTCTATGGGCTGTACCCTAAAATATTTGGACAGCGATTATATCTGCAACCTATTTCAATAGAGTGGCATCAGGAAAGAAATTTCCATTCTTCATTCTAGTCATTTCCTCATTCGCCTGCTCCACTTTGCGCAGATAAGTGTGAAGTTCTACAAAAACCCAGGACTTCTGTCTCCCAGGTTGACAAAGCACAAGGCTGTAAGTAATTCAGAGGAAGCAAAATCAAAGGGGAGAGTGGATTCCGACGTAGGCCTTCGGGAATACGAAGGGTTTTGATAGATGGAGATGGTTGGAGGATATTCAGAGATGCGAGAAGCAGAGACATTGTAGTGGGAAAACACAAAATCTGCTCCCAAACTTGATTAGACTGGATGGAGAGTGGTCCGTGTGAGTCCAGTAGCGAGAGATCAGATCAGGAAGATTAGCAAGGACCCGTTTCTAATGCATTTCTTTGCAAGATACGGGGCCTTCCCCCTTTCATGATGCCTTCCTGTCATAGTCCTGGAAGGCCAGTCGTAATCACGTGCAACTAAAAATAGAAAGAAAACTATTTTATCATCTTCATTGGCAAAGGGGACACAAGTCAAAATTCGATTATTTGCACTAACGTCAAGACCTGTCTGCATCCCGAGGACAGGAAATAAGCAACTCTGCGCATTTGCACAAGACCTTGCAGAAGACCTCATTACAGACGAGTGGATGTTTGCCCATCAAGCTCTTTGTTTCTCACAAACGGAACACCAGCCGAATAATTTTGGATTTCCGTCAGGGGCTGGTTCTCCCCACGGGCGAACCATTTAAGATTCTCTTCTGTGTTTCCGATTCTGTGTCTCCCTCTCTCTCTGCCCCTCCCCTGTTCATGCTCTGTCTGTCTCTGTCCCAAAAATAAATAAACGTTGAAAAAAAAATTTAAAAAAAAAAAAAAAAAAAAGAAGAGGGGCGCCTGGGTGGCGCAGTCGGTTAAGCGTCCGACTTCAGCCAGGTCACGATCTCGCGGTCCGTGAGTTCGAGCCCCGCGTCGGGCTCTGGGCTGATGGCTCAGAGCCTGGAGCCTGTTTCCGATTCTGTGTCTCCCTCTCTCTCTGCCCCTCCCCCGTTCATGCTCTGTCTCTCTTTGTCCCAAAAATAAATAAACGTTGAAAAAAAAATTTTTTTAAAGATTCTCTTCTGTTTCGGAACCTTAGGTCCATCTCATTTTATTACTCTTATTATCATTATCATTATTATTATTATTATTATTATTATTGGTACGGGAATTGTATTCTGGAGGAAATGACAACTCCACTGTCTCTTGTAGAGGCGGCAGTTTTGAAGACTGAAATACGTGCATGAAAGTATTTTGAAATACAGCCAAAGTGTCACTCATGAGTTATTCGATTTGGTGCAGGATAGCGGGTGTGGTAATCTATCATTTCCACTGCTGAACTAGACTAGTTACTTTCCCACGCATATCTCCCCATTCTTTGGCTAATGGCCCCACATTAGTGCTTGGACGCTCCATGCTGTCCCCTCTTCGCCACCGCGTTTTGGCACGTCGGCCACACCACCTGAAACACTGAGTAAATGTTCGGAACGTAAACGGTGGCTGTTCACTCGGGTCTCTCCCACCTTCATGTATAGATTTCCGCTGGACCCTCATTCTTTCCCTCTCTGTGATGTTATTATTTTCCAGTGACCGGTTTTATTACTCTTGAGTCACCGTGTGCTAATTCTTGAGTGATGAATAACTCTCTCTGAGTTTGTTCGTCGGACGTGGGCTTCTGCGGGGTTGCCTTGACTCTGATTCTGTTCAGGAATCTCAGGTCTTAAGTTAACTGAGAGGCCACCATTCCCTCTCCATATGAATGAGATGAAGAAATGCCGTTCTGGGGCTACCGTTTCATCTCACGAGAGACCCTTCTGATAGTCACACCCAAGTGACGCTTCGCCGGCAAAACCAACGGGCTTCGTGGTTTGTAAAGAGGCTTCCCCTGTGATATCTCTTTATTCCTCACAAGAAACTGGCCAAAAAGAAACTGCCAAAAGAAACTGGCAGCAGAGACGCCCGCGGTCGGATTCATCGTTGCTTAGTTTCTTTCAGGGCATGCCGTGTCAAGGCATGGCATTCTCCTTTTGGAAAAGGAAGGGCTCAGAAGGCCCAGAGGCTTGTCCGGGGCCGCAGAGCCGAATACTGGCGGACCCAGAGCCCGGATTGCCCAGTTCCCAGTCCAGTGTTTGCCACCATTCCCAAGTCTCCCGGTGGCCGTGCCTTCTCTAGTGCTCCTACCAACTTTCAGCTGGACATGCCCGTAGCAGAAAATGCGGACGTGAATACTGCTCTGGACCCTTCCCTCCGCCGTGGGCTTGGGCCCGACGTGTCAAAATCGGGCTCTTTCATGTTGAGGAGGACACACTGTTTCTGCCTGTCCGGCATCGCCTTTTCCTCTTCCGACAGCATCTGCGCGTTACGTTGTGGACGCACTCTCCTAGCTGCTGTACGGTGAGGCGCGTTGCCTTAGCCGGCCTGCTCCGTGCACATGTGGTGAGCTCTTTCAGGACTGTGTGCCGGCACGTGTCCATGGTGCAGGATTCCCAAAGTATAGAAGCACAGAAGTCCCCACTCATTCCCACACTGCCACCCTTTTCCCTTCCCTGGGGCCTAACACCCTTCACGATTTTTTTTTCTGTCCCTTTCTAGAGATATTCTCTAGATAGTAAAACCTTGGGTTGCGCACAACTTGTTCTGCGCGTGTCCCCTAAGATGAGCAAACCTTTCTAATAAGTTTTGACTTGATGAAGGAGCGAGGTCTTGCAATATGAGTGGTACCTGATGCTGAGTGTCACGGGATCACAACCGAGCCATTGGTTCTCCTCCCTGTCTGTCTGTCTCTGTCTCTCTGTCTGTCTCGCTCACTGTGGGATTGTGGGTGATTGTTTCCCATGCTCAGGTGTCTCAGGCCACGGTGTTTGGCAGAAATCAGTGATTTTTCAGGACGTTGGAAGGTGCCCGCGACTGGCACTAGTGTATTTTTTGTCACTTCGAAGCACCGATGGACGGTCCTTTGCTTTTCCATACAAGAGTAAGCTTAGGAAAGCTTGGCTTCCTTCTAGGTCAGGCTGCCTGCGGATATAGACCCTTTCCTCCGCTGCCTTATTGCCAGTTACGTTAATACAGTAAATGACAAGTGTTTATTAATACTGTTCCGTCCTCACCATCTGTGCGAGCGTATACAATGGCCCCCATGGAGAAAAAGATTCCATTGAGCCAACAGACAGCAGTGATTCTGTTAGTGATAGTGAAAGCCGTCCTACACGGTGACCCTCCTCTCTCTGGTCTCCCTCACACCAGCCACGAAGGTTTTCCACGGTAAGTGCCGGTTAATCTGTTTATTTTCCTTTATGTTTTGTATTTTATTACTTTGTATTATATTACAGCATTGTACTCATTTTTATATGAATATTTTGGGGTTGTGGAATGAATCATCTGAGTTTCCATTATTTCTTATGGGGAAATTCGCTTCGATATACAAGTGCTTTGGATGGCAAACATGTTTCCGGAACGAGCTGTGCTTGCAAACCAAGGTTTTACTGTACCTACAAACATTTGTGTGTTGTTTTCCAAATGAATAGCACTCCGTCTTAGAGGTCTTTCCATATTGGTACATTCTTATAAGTGATGGCATGGTTTTTCATAGTGTGGCTTCATAATTTAGTTACTCAGTCTCCTACTGTTTTCAGTTTTCTGCTTTCACAAATAATGTTGAAATGAATACCCTAACACATGAGATTTTCACGTATAATATCTACGGTAATGTCTAGGAGCAGAAATGCTGAATCAAAGGATATATGTATTGTTAGTTTTAAGAGGGACAAATTGTCTTCCATAGAGTTTGGAGCAGAGTGTGTGTGCGCGTGTGCATGTATATGTATACATATGTAGAGTACGTATATGTATATACATATACATGTACATGTACATGTATACATATGTATACATATGTAGATATGTGATCTAGTGTTTGTCTTCCCTACATCCTCACCAGTGCAGTATATTAACAGACTTTTCGCAACTATGACTGTGTCTTTCAGTTTTCATTTACATTTCTCTCATCCCTGTTTTGCGCTCAGAGAGACTGAGGCTCAGAGATGATTAAGTGACTTGGCCAAGGCCGCAGAAGTAGTCAGCCACAGAGCCAGGGTTTGTGGTTTGCAGAGGTGGTCTGGGCCCAGAGTCTGCTCTCTTAATCGCTAAACTCTTAGCTAAAGTTCCATTCTGTTACTTGCATCCGGAGAATTCTGATAGAGGTAGAGGTTCTAGTGAGGAACACTCCTATTTCCTTGGCAGGCAAATGAGGCAAACGTTCTTTTTTATCACGGAGTCGTGTGCCAAGTCAGCTGAGTGAGTGCGGGTGATCCGAGCAATGGCCCTGACACCGGGGGACGTTATTACGTGGTGGAACTGTATTCCATACGGATGTACGTGGCCCTTCACCCTGCCGAGTCTTAGGGCTTCCTGCTGTAGCGGTGTGCGTCAATGGGAAGGGAAGGCGGGGCTCCTTACGCCTGGAAACAAGGCACGTTGCCTGATTGGCTGTTTAAAGTTACGCTCTTGTTGGAGTCCATTCAGGACTGAGTTTCGGTTGTGTTCCGACAGGCCGAGCCTCCTTGGCCTCCCCTGCCCGCCTTCATTCTTCTTCCACCTGTCAGTCTTCAGTGGGTCATTTCAACAGTGCTCGCTGTCTGTTTCAGAGGCTTTTTCTGCTTGGCCCCAGAAACGTGGGTTGAAGCCTTCAGCCTGCACATGCAGTTCCTAGGTAAGAGTTCATTTCAGGAAGGCCCTGGAGAGTACCGAGATGAGTGGGGAGTGGTTGGGATTCTATTTTCAGGGAAAGGAGCGGACTAATCGAGGTCTCAGGAGGGGTGGAGAACTTTCCTTTGACCCCCTCGGTAGACTGTGTCGGTAGACTGTAATTCTTGGGCTAGGTGAGGGCTCCTTTACCGCTCTGGGTTCTCCTGGGTCTCCTCTCGTGCCGTGTTCTCTCTTGCTGCATTATGAAGTCAGGTTCCATGGCTGGCTGTATCACCAAGTCAGTTCGGTTTGAGCCCCCATCACCTCTGAAGTCTGCGCGCTTAGGTATCTTGGAGTTGAGAGCTTGAGCTCTCAAGTTAGGCTAGGGTTCGAGCCCCGCCTCTGTCCTTTAACTGTGAGCGATATCGCAGTCACACCGGGAGTCTCAGGTTTCCCCATCTGTAAAGTGGGGATAACGGAAGTACCTCGCTTAGGGGGTCATTGTGAGATTTGCCCAAGGTGAATGAAACATGGAGTGTTTTGCGCCTCGCCTGGTGTATTTTTAGCATGACTGTTTTGAACCTATCCTCTTTGTTCATTCCTCCGGCCATCTGCTCATTCGGTGTCCCCTTTTCTCTCCCCTGAGTCGTTCCTGTAGCTTTCTGAGACTCTTGTCCCTTTTTGATCCAATCCATTTTGCAAACTGCCTTCTTTAAAAACGTTTAGCAATTGTCCATTACCAACTGCAGAAGCCTTATCTCTTCAGCCTTCTCTGGAATATAATTTGTCTGCGTTAGAGGCGTTCCGCATCAGGATGTACCTTAGAGCCCCCGGTGCAACTCTTTGAAGCGATGAGGACCATCTGTCTCCAGGGATTCGGGTTTGGTATCTATAGCTTTCGATCTTGGCTCTACATTCGAATCATCCAGGATTAAGGTTTTAAATGTATCCTGTCGGCTCCACCTCCAGTGATACTGATTTAATGGGTCTAAGCCGTGGCTCCCAGTTGGTTGCCGTATGTTTAGAAAGCCTTGGAGGTGATTCTGACACGTGGGCAGGATTGAGAAGTCTTGTGTTCATCAGGTACCTGACCTCTTACCAAATTAGCTTGGTTGCGTGGACGGATACAGGAACGTGTCAGCAAATCCACGGGCAAGCGGTCTTACTTTCAACCAGCACAAACGTACTGAGTGCCTGCTACGTTTCCTAAATTCAGTGGAGATCTCAGGAGGGAGATAACCATATTCAGAACTCACATACAAGGTGGAAGTCGATGTTGGTAAAAGATAACAAGCCGAACCGATGAAAGCTTGGGAGACGGTGGCATACGTCTGGATGGGTAGGATCTCTGAAGGCTCTGTGATTGGCAGGGACTTTTGAGTTAAGTCTTATAGGATGGGCAGAATCCTGGCAGGTAGAGATGGGGATGGGAAGAGATTGCTGTGGAGGGAATAGCATGTGTAGTGTAGACACAGGGACGATGCAGGCTGTATTCAAGGCCCCTACAGGAGGGGCCGGCAGTCCCCCAAAGCTAGTCTCCTTCTAGAGTTCTTGATCTCGGGAAGTGGTACCACCACCCACCTGTAGGTCTTCACGGCAGACATCAAGGAATCATCCTTGAAACTCTCCTCTTCCCATCCCACGTGATCCAGTCTGAGAAACTTTTACCCCTAAAATATTTCATGAGTGTGTCCACTCCTGTTCATTTCTGCTGCCGCTATTCTCGTCCAACACACCACCTTTACGCCCCTGGGCTGTTGCAGTGGCTTGCTGTGTGGGTTTCTGTATTCTTCACACAGTTACCAGGGCAGTGTTTCCAAATAGAGAGCTAATCGTGCCCCCTCCCTGTGCAAACCCAATAATGGGTTCCAGTTGCTGTTAGGATAAGGACTGAAATATTGTATCCTCCGTCCACCTTTCCTGCCTTACATTCCTTCTAGGCTCTTTGTTGTCCATACTCCTTACCTTACTGGCACTTTCTCGATGAATCCAGCCCGCTCCCTTCTTTTCAAGGCCTTCACACACGTTGCCTCTTCTTTGAATGTCCTCTCCCACCAAAACATATATAGAGATTATTTCGACTGATTGCTCAGATCTCACCTCAATTTGCCACTTCCTTGGGAAAGCCTCTCTTGCCCTGTCTGACTAGGTCAAGTCCCTATGCTGTATTTCCCTGTGACCATCATGAAAGCCATGTCCGGGGGCTCCGGGTTTATTCTGGAGGCACTGGGTATTTATGGCAGATAAAACTTGAGAGCGCTTATCTGTTTCATGGAGATCCAGTGTTGCTAGACACAGTAAAACAGCAGAAATGACTTGGGGTAGTTAATTTATGAATCTCGTTAACCATCCCTTGACAAAGAACAGGGAATGGTTGATCACGTTGTAAAATAGAATGTGAATAGCCATGCTGTTTCTTTGTACAGGTTCCTTCCAATTATTGGACAAGCCAGTTCCACACTATCAATTTGGGTACTGTTGTCTGCAGTAAGATAGCCCGCATCAGATTTTCCCTGGAGGAGGCAAGTCCAAAATGCATGACCATCCCATGTAAGCCTTATGATGTGGCTGGTGCCCAGCTTTTTATAGGCTGTGAGCCAATGAGTGAATTGGTGAGGACGAGCTGTCTCTGGTGGAACCCTGTGATACCCTCCGGATGCTCCTTTCCTAATTTCAGTGTCTTTCAAGCGTCACTCACCTTAGACTTCAGGAAAGGCCAGGGTTCCTGGGGTGGTCATATTTTTCTTTCCCTTGCCAGGTAGAGGCAACCCTAGGAAGCTTGGCCACCGACTTTTCCTGTCAGAAAGGTCAGAATCCATAGTCCTTGTTACTGCCATATGCTTGTCTAGGTTGGGAGTCATGTGACAAAGCAGGAACTATCAAGGCCCTGTATATTTTGCCACCTGGGAGCCACGCAGAAACCTGGACAGGGGTTTCGGAAGTGTCCTTTAGATGCCATTCTTTCTTACCCTTCTTGTGCTGATGCCCAGAATTGCCATTCAGCTTGAAGGGACCAGGACGTTTTCTGGCCCAGCGTCCCCCTGGCACACGTACAAGAACCCCCACCCTGACTGAGCTGGAATCTCCTGGTGAGAAGTGATTTGTTGTCCTGATTAGAATGTAAACACTTGCCGAAGTTGAGTTTTGTCTCTCATGTGAGTTTTATTAGAGCCTTCTGTGTTTATAAACATGTCTCGCACGTGAGGGAGAAATGTGATAACCTCGGGGCCCCCAGGAGCGTATCCATTGGTTTTCTCTATAGGCTGAAATTAGGATAACTTACTATCCTCCTCTGAGAGTCCCATAGTGCTCTTGCCTTTACCAGCCGGCCTGGGACGGTGCCCAGATTGCCATCTCGTAACCGTTCCATCTTCTTCTAGTGGAGTTCTTGACGTCTTCTGACAGAATACACTTCATATTCATTCAGCTGGCGTCTACTAAAGGGCCACCAAGTCCAGGTAAGGCTTCGGTTCCAATCCAACAAACAGTCACTGAATTTTGGTGTTTTTTTTTTTTTTCGTAAAGATTTCATGTGTCAGGGATTGGAGAAAACCAAGAGTTGCTGTACCTGTGGAGCTTAACATGCCTGTAAGGAAATAGGTACACACGTAAGGAAGGCATGATGTGGAGTGTCAAACGAGAGGTTAAACGAAATGTTGCAAGAGTGCCCCAGAGAATAGAAGTCCGATTGAAAAAACTGGAGAAGCCTTCATGGAAGTGAAGGTGCCTTTTTTTTTTTTTTTAAAGGAGTCGCCTTTTAATTGTGCCTTGAAGAAGGAACAACTTACAGTAGGCAGAGTTTTCACACATGTTCATAAGAGGGACAGGACCCATTTTAGGCACAAGGGCACGGCTCCAGAGAATACCAGGGCGTCTTTGCAGAAACGATGTTGCGCCTTGTAACCTGTGCATCAGGTACCTGTCTGGGGTGAAATGGAAGAGCAGTGACAGGCACCTGGGAACTAGAGAACAAGCGGAAAGAGGAGGATGGGGCCAACTCAAGAAGGGCCTTGAACGCCATGCCTAGAAATTTGGCCTATGTTCCGGAGACATTCATGGCATTTGGATTCAAAGACTTTGCATGGGAAGGTGGGGCAGTCAGACCCATTTCCAGAACTGTACCTGGCGGCAGCACAGGGGATAGACTGTGACGAGGTGAGGCTGGGGCCACAAAGGCCTGTTGCAGATACTCTGATGAGAAGTAATGAGGTTCCGGACCAAGGCGGTAATGAAGGGAAGAAAAAGACAGGCCGGATGCCAGAGCTCTGATTTTAAAGAGGTACATACAACTTCACTATCATTTGGAGGTTGGGGTTGAGGGGTGAAGGAGAGTTCACAGGCAGTTTGCAAGTAAATCTGGCCGCGGTTACCCGGTGGATGATGGTACCATTTACCCAGCTAAGGAACAGAAGAGGAGGAAGTTTGAGGGCAGATAGAATTTGAAGAGTCCAGTAGAGCATCTAAGAACATCTGGAAATAGCGGTGTGGAGCTTGGTAGAGACATCAGAGCCTAAGTGTAGATTTGGGAGTTTGGTTTGGGTCTTCAGTGGGCGGTCCTTCCGTGCCCGCCGTGCACCGGGCAGGCGTCTCCACTGTGTTAGTTTGTGCTTGAAGCTTCTCCATAGAGACGAAAGCTCAAGAAATTGATGTGTGTGAGAGAGAATGTAGGTTCAAGAGTCAAGAGCATGCAAGGCAGAGCGTAGGATGACCTAGGACAAGTATAGGAGAGGAGCCCTTGAGAAAACCTGAGATGTCAGTCAGAGAGGTTGAAAGAAAACCTGGGCCTGAGGGAGACTAGTAGTGTCAGACCCCGCAGAGAAGTCCATGGGGTCAAAAGCGGCCTTCCTGGTGCTTTCATCATGGAAGGAATCTCGGCCGGGAGACGGTAGGTGAACCTATCTGTACATTTCTGTGATCTGAGCTGATGGGGGCGTTGCCCCTAGCTGTCTTCTGACTTCCTCCAGAAATCAGCCCGTAGACATTCACCTGCCTGGTAGCCGGCTAAATAAAGGCCGGCCTGAAGCCGTAAACATTTTAATTTGCACAACCATCGTTGTATTAAGTCACAACTGGGAGGCAAGTTAGCAGTGCCTCTCCAAAATTGCACTGGACGCTGGCTGTGGTTTTGCAATTTGTGTTGAAAACTAAAATGGAACTCTCGTGGCATAAAAACAGATTGTTGATTTTGTGATTAATTTGGTCTCTGAGGCCAAGGAAACTGTTAATGTTGTATATCAGTTATAAAGTGGTGGTAGTGTTTGCGGAGCAAAATGAAAAATCAATATCGTAAGTACAGGATGGCTCTCTTAAAATCCAGGGTGGGTTTTGTTGCAAATTGCAGGGAAGGAGACGACCCCCAAAGGGACAGCCGTACCTTCATTATTGCAACCGTGTGCGTCTGTTGTGGAAAAGCCAAGGAAAATGGTTGGGCATTTGTATGGTGTCAGGAGGGTGGGGGAGATGTGGAGAACCATCAAATAGTTGCAGTTTCGAGTAAAACCTCACTTACAATTATGTGCATCCTAGGGAGCATCGAGCCATACCTTCCAGAACGGTTGTGTGGTCAGAAGCGAGGATCTCTGGGTTACATTTTGGCCTCTGCTGATCACATGCTGGTGTTCGATCTGTCCCCTCCCTCATGTGTTTTGGGGATTTGGTGTGTTAGTGCTTCAGAGACGCGTTGGCATCCTTCAGTGAGAAAGGATGGTCTTCCCGTAGCGTCATTATGAGTAAGACACTTGAGGGGTTTGTTTAAATTTTCCGTTCCTAGAAGTAGGAATGAATATACTTCTTACGTATCAAGCCTGTGCATTTAGGAGGATGTAGGGGGGAGGGGAATTCCTTTCTCGTCTTGCCTTTTGTTTTCGCAGCAGGGAACGAACCCTGCTTGCCAGGGCAAAAGAATCGTCATCAACAGGCTGCTTTAGACGCATAGAATGTCGAGGGCAGAGCCTTTTATGGACTGATCGGGGTGCATAGAACCAGGAACGACTTGGTCACCAGTTCGTTTCCGTTGGCCGTGGTATCATGGTGAAAAGCTGGTGGCTCAGCGGCCAAGCAACGATTTATTGTGTGATCCTACGTGCCATTTTCCTGAGTCGAGCGGGGAATTCCTTAAGCACGGTCCCTGATCCAGTTGAAATTTACTACCAGCTTCTCAGCCTAGTACATTATAAAGTTCTGTCCTCATAGGTCAAGTCTCACTTGGGTTCAGAAGAGTAAGATCCAGCTTAAAAAAAGGAGTGTTAGTGGAAATGCGCAAAGCCCCTTCCAGTGAACTCTACCTCAAGTGGCCCTTTGAAACCACTTCTGTTCTACGTGGCTTACAATTATGTGAGTGTCAGCGCATGTGGGGGGTTGCCCTTGATGTAATAGGCAGAGGTGGTGATTCACTTCTCTTTCCCGTCTATTTTGCTTCTCCTCATTTCAACTCCCGAAATGAATTGTGTGGTCTTTTATAATATAGAGATTAGTGTAGCCATTTTCAAGTCACTTTTTTTGTGATCTCTCTTAGGAGCTGACTCTTTGCAAAAGAAACACTCCTGTCTTGTCAGAGTGACAGTGATTACCCCACGGTTTGGATCATCTCCAGCAGCTTTGTTCCCTGAAAAACGAACTTGATTTGATGAATAAAAGTTTGGTGTATTTGATGAGTCAGAGGGCAGGAAAATGTCCTTGTCTCTGATGAGGCTCTTACAGTCAGACCCATTGAACATCAGGGATAAAATAAACCTTAATCTCCAAAGGGAAAACCCTGGAGCATGAAACTGTTCCCACTAGAAATGCTGTAAATCTTGCAAACCATGTAGGTTTTCTGTTTGGGGCAACATCAAAGCGCAGTGACTTTAGAGATTAAAGTGTGTTTGACAAGCCAAACTTTCCCTGTGCCCCACTCTTTACGAGATTTGGCCTGTCTCTTGGCTTTGTCTCACCTCGGTATGACTTCCTTTCTTCCCGATAAGTGGGAAGTCCCGGCTCCTCCAATCCAGAGCAGGCTGTGATGGTCTCTTCCTTTAAAGCCGGCAGTCCCTCATCCTTCTAGCATCTTCTAGCCCCTGTTGGTGGACAGCGCCTACCCACGGTCACTTCCCAGGGACCCTCTTACTTGTGGGGGGGATTCCAGACCCTTTACCTGACTGCAAACAGATCCGGCAACAGGAAGGCAGCGACTTCCCTCAGCTTAGAAAAGGAGTTAGTCTTTTACCTTAGAATTTCTGTTTCTTTTGAAACCATGTTCTCTCCTGGCTCAGAAGACATGCTCAGGTGTTTTGTTTTGTTTTGTTATTGTTTTGGTTTTTTAATCTGTTTCTAACTGCATTTGGGATGTCTCAGGGCTTTCTCTTTTGCGTACTAGAGATAAGCAACCGTATTGAGAGAAATCCTTTTCAGATAAATTAGATTATCATTTAACAGAGTGAAAACTTTCCCTCAGTCACATCTTTTTTTGGAAAGCGAGGCGTAATAAGATTGTGCTTGTTAAAAAAGGGAAAAAAAAAAAAAGGAAACAACTCTTTTACAACAATTGTGCTAATTGTGCTCTCCAGAGTCAAACGTTCCCGCCTCCCGCCAAGTCCCCGTAAGATCTGGCCTTCGGCTGCTTCTCAGGGTGGTCAGATAGCAAGAGGAGGACAGCTTGAGGAGGCCGATGGCTCTGCGGCTAAACCCCAGCGCGTAAAATCTCATTACTGGAAACGCGCTTTGTGTTTAAGGGTAGGTATTCCCAAGGCGAAGGAAGGCAGTGGTGAACGGGGAAGGGACTCACTAAAATACCTTAAATTGTCTCCGTTAAACATGTAGCATCCTTAGAGGTCAGGCAGAGCCGAAGCTCGAACAGCTGTACAACAAGCATCCGAGATTGTTTTTAATTGTGCCCCCTTTCTCCAACAGCAGTCATTCGTGTTTATATTGTCAAGAACCTTTCCACCGAGCACAAGTGCACCATACTTGAAGGTCAAATGCTTAACCCTTCTGCATGGTTACAATGAAAATGGACCCTTTTGTTTTCATTAATGCATACCCCAGCCGCGAATACGGGGCGAATGGGGGGCCTCACGCGTTCGCCCAGCTGAAGTAACTTATTGTCAGAGTGCCACAAAGAGCATATTTTTGTCTCCATGCAGCAGTTGCTTAGCCTTTCTTTGCCTGCGCGCCCAGCCCCAAGACAGTATGCCCATTTATCAACAGGCAGAATTTTTGGGTACCATTTTGTTCCTTTGACCTGTGTTGCTTTTTACTGACCCGACCAAATTGCTTAAAAATTTTCCCCTTTCTGCTGTCAGCGTTTAAAGCTGCTTAATGTGTCTGAAGTGGTTCCCCCCCCCCCACTTTCTTTTTAACACTTCACATTCCTGTTTCCCCCAGCACCTGTTACTGTACGAACCATGAAATCACAAATGTTATGCGGCTCTTAGTGACCGATAATACTTTCTTAAATAGAAATAGAGGATCTGCCGACTCTGGGGCGGTGTACAAAGGTAAGCAGGCAGTGGCACATGTGGTCATAGGTCCACGTCCATTTATTTGTGGGGGCCGGTCAGGAAAGTGTGTTGGTGTCTTTATTTGCATGTCAGGCAAGAAATATTTCTTTCTCTGCTCCTGAAGAGTTAACTAAAAAACTAAAGGGGCCGGTTCGGCAAAACATTAAATATGAGCCTCAAACATGAAGGCTTCTTTGTTACCGAAACAAAAATGCCGCAGCAGGTGGTTGACTTGAACACAGGAGGGAGGAGGAAGCTCAGTTGTTGCCCATTTTTCTAACCCTTTCAGAACAGCCATTGTCTAAACCCCCAAGTTAAAGTGTTCCTGCTCTGTCTCACGGAGACCGTTTCAGCATGAAAGGCCTGTGCCCATCACTGGCTTTCTGCAACGGTTTAATCTCTGGGTCTGGAATGTATAACCACTAAACAAGGCAAGAGAGGTAATTATCTCTAGAAGATGAGCCAATAATATCTGCCTATCAAAGCATAAAACCGTTCTGACTGCAGCGAGTTAGAGTTCGGCGGGAATTCGTGCCAACAGCAGTGGTGTTTTTGCAGGCTTTAGATTGTATTACTGCAAACAGAAATGTGGCTTTTGTTGCCCTTGGGGCCCTCAAAGCAACTTTGTGGTGACCGCCCTGGCTGCTTAAAGCTGAGGTTAAACTCTGCACAAGGTGTTGCACTGGGGGCAGAGCTTTTAAAAGAGATTAATTATTGAAGTGGGACCTGCTTGCTTTCCTTCCCGGGAAAAGAATGAAATGTAGTGAGAACTCTAGATCTCCAAGCACCCTAAGCAGGAGGCGGTGAAGGACAAAGACAGACCGCGGGCAGCTTTGCACCACTGTTCCTGGTGAAGGGCACCGAGTATGGCCTTCGTGTGTCAAGTCCCCCCGTGTTCTTGTTGAGGTCTCCGGGTTGTTTCTTTTATTCCAAATCGCAGTTGGAATGAATTGAGGCCAATGAATGCGGTAGTGTGATAGTTTTGTTTTATTAATTCCTGAGCCGTCTGGAGTTGAAAATCTTGTTTCTGTGAACTCCAGACACAAATTCTGTTAAACGCACCCATGCTCCTTTGGTGACGTTCTCACTCTCATCGCTCAGGTGAACACTGGATATCTTCCTAACTAGAAAGAAGCTACGTTTCTACTGCTTAAGCCACGCATTTAGGTCTAATGACCGCTGCTCGCCAGTGGTACTAATCATATCAACAGAATAGCATCTGAGAGTCTGGAGGACTTTTGTCACCTTCTGGATAATGCTAGCATTCAGAAGTTAGTGTTTCCATCTGCCACTCAGGTTCCTTTCACAGGTAACATTCATAAATGTGAGAAAGGGCGAAAACCAAATCCTAAATGATACTGTCATTTCCCCCCGCCCCCCGCCCCCCGCCCCCTTGATTTGGGACATCATAGCTGGGAAAGAGCTGAGGTGTCCAGAGAGGATCTTGGTGGACAGATAGTTTGGTATCATTTGGTGGTTGTCTTGTGCATTCACAAAATGATTCTGTTCCCTGTGACCTCAGGCGCCCTGTTCATATGTCCAAGGAGGACTCTGGACAATCAGGGAGTGAGCCGCTGTTGTTTCCACAGGTAGAGACCGTCTCTGAACCGTGGTCTGTTACTGAAGTCCTTGTCAAGAACCTAGCATCACTTACTCTGGTTTTGCCAACCACCCTTTTTCTGCCACCCACTGGCAGTGAGATCCGGGGCCAGATATGAAAACACTTGTGACACAAGTTTGCTGATGATACCAACCAACCCTGTCAGGTCATTGGAAGGATTCAGTGACGTGCTGTGTCCCCAGCTCACAGAAAGTGCTCTGTATATGATTAGTCATTATGTAGTCTGCTGGGTAAGAGAGTGAACTCTGTTGCCTGACTGCCTGGGTCTGCATCCTGGCCCCATCACTTACCAGTTGTGTGATTTCAGGCAAGTTAAGAAATGGCTTTGTGCCTTGATTTCCTTATCTATCAACTGAGATCATAATAAATAAAACCTGTTTCAGTGAATGTTTATGCAGATTTAACGAGGAATGTGGGGAAAGTGAACAGCAGAGCTTGGCACATGATAGAGGTTCAGTAAGTGATAGTTTTTTAAAATTATTATTGTTATTAATACTTTTTGATTATATTTTTATAGCCACTGCAAAGTGTTTTTCTTTTTATAGTTACTATTAATGCACTGGTAGGTGTGTACTTAAAGTGCTGATTTAATAGGCACTTAAGTGGGTCCTGAATGCTTATTTGGGAGCTATAGCCCAAAATTACCTGTGCGCGCGCGCGTGCGTGTGTGCGTGTGTGTGTGTGTGTGTGTGTGCGTATGTGTGTGTGTTCATCTCCTCTGAGTAGATACGTGCCAGGTAGCGAGTAGCGCTGGCATTGAGGACTCTGTAGACAGTCGTGTTTACAGAGAGCGTCCTAGGCAGGGACCGCATTTCTCTTAGGTAGATGTTATCAGAGGACAAGCACAGCAACTCTGCTCATGTGATTTTCCCCTGAATTATCTTTCCCTACCAGATTGCTGCTTCATTTAGAGTTTAATAGTCACATTGTCAATAGCATGAGCTGCTTCATTATAGTGAGATGTAACTCCGACCTCAGGAACCTAAAGAAAAGTAAGATTTTTTTAAGGGTGGGCAGATGTATGTGGTGAAACTTATTAGGTCTTACAGGCCCTCCTTTTAGTTTTCGTTTTCTCAAAATGAAAAGGATAAGAGTACTTAGCTTGATGGGTGTTAAATGATAAGGTTATGACAGACAGTGAACAGGCCCATCTAGTAGGGCAGCTGTTTTGTGAATGACTCTTGTAAATCAAAATCAATTCCGAGGGCACTGTTGAATTCAACGGTTGTTTTGTGTAACCCCCTTGGTCACCCCAACCCTGTGTATATGTTTTATCTCCCTACTTAGATTGTAAGCGCCTAGCGGCCAGGTATGGTGACCTTGACTTTGTGGGTGTCCGCCAGATGGCAGAGACTCAAATTAGTTGACTTACTACATGGGCCTTTGCCCTTAGTAATTCCGCCCTGTGAGTTGAGCTTAGATGTGCCGGCCCTGGAGTTAGAACACCGGATTGCTCAGTCATAGCTCAGCTCCTATACTAATTCTGATATCGAACGAGTTATTTAGTTTAGCTGAGCCTCAGATTCCTTATCTGCAACAATGTGGTTAATAATACTTGCCCTACCTGACTCACCTGGTTTTTATGAGGATTAAGTGGGATAACGTTCTGAAAGGATGTTACACCACACAAGTCGGTTTACATATACGTTAGCTTCCTTCACTGGAGCCGGGGGCCGGGGTTAGATTTGGCTCCGTTGCTCACTAACGGTGTGGAATTTGGCAAGTTGTTTAATAATCTTCCTGTAGCTCTGGTTTCTCATCTGCCAAACGGAGATGATGATACCTTTCCCTCACAGACTTCGTTCGTCTCAGGACTCAGTGATACGACGCGTGTGGGCGGTACCTAGCGTGTTGTAAGAGCTGGATAATGTGAGCACATCGCCACCACCAGCAGCCACGAAGGGATCCTCGTTAAAAGAGACTGACCTCTCTGGTGTAGACGCGCGGTTAACATGAACGGAGGAAAGGGAGAAACAAAGACCTGGGTTAGTGTAAAAACAATGATCGAGTTTAGTAACTTTCCTGTGGCTCTCAGTGGGACTGGTACTCTAAGGTAGCTAATAACCCTTACCGCCTGCTCCCCGTGTGTCAGGCACGACTCTAAGGACCTTATGTGTAAAGACTGAATGCTGTGTGCCCTCAAGTAGACATGAGAAACGCCATCATTTTACAGATAAGAACACTGAGGTGCGGAGAGGGTAAGTAGCTTGCTCATGGCCAGCTCTGAGCCACTAAGGCATTCAGACCCCGGAGCTTGTGTTTGTGCTCCCCGTGGTAAAGCCCACAAGGACCAGAGAGAGACCTGGAATTTTCCCTTCACGGCAGCCCGGAGGAAGGAAGCCTGCCCATCTGCTTTGCTTGACTCTGAGTTCTGCGGTGCCCAGTTCCCAGCTCAGATGCTGTGACTTTCAGTGAAAAGGGCAGAGTGGGGTGTGTGTGTGTGTGTGTGTGTGTGTGTGTGTGTAAATTCTCGCACATTCTCAAGTCCTACATCTACATTTCCCTCTTACTTTGTGCCCCGGTTTGATAAGTGTCCCCAAAGCATTGCCGGTGCTACCTGCCTAAAACTGAAGTCTCCCCTTGTGGCGTTGGGGGCGATTGACCCTCTCGGGCCTTAGTCTCTCCATCTTTAAAATAAATGTGCCTTGGGGGCACCTGGATGGCTCAGTCAGTTAAGCGTCCTACTTCGGCTCAGGTCATGATCTCGCGGTCCGTGAGTTCGAGCCCTGCGTCGGGCTCTGGGCTGACAGCTTCGGCTTCTGTGTCTCCCTTTCTCTCTGCTCCTCCCCCACTCACACTCTTGTTTCTCTCTCTCTCCTTCAAGAAAATAAATAAACATTAAAAATAAAATAAAATAAAATAAAATAACGGTGCCTCCTTATACGGTGACTGCTGGACTAAATAAGATAAGGTTGATAAAATGCTTATCGTGCTGATGCCTAGCACATAGTAGGCACTAAATAAATGTGCCTCTTGCTGGTGCTGGTACTGCCACTGCGAGAAGAGTGGTTCTCTAGGACTGGGGGGGCGGGGGGCGGTAGGAATGTCCCCCCTGGACACTCTGGCCTCACTCTCCCAAGCAGTTAAAGTTTCCACTAGAGCTTTGGTTTGGATGTTGCTGAAAAGAGGGGATGGGCAGAAGGGGGGTGGGGGACAGATATATACAAAGGAGTGAATTATAACAAAGAGCCTTTTCTGCTTCACTTCTTGTGTAGAAAACATATGTTCAGTGATGCAGGCAGCAGTTGGGTTAAAGACACACTGTAGGGCTGCAGACAAAAGGCCCGCGCTCTTGCCGCATTCACAATGTTTCCAAACATATTCACTTGCCTCACTTGTTAGGGACTGGGCTGTCAGCTGGATCCTCTTGCAAGTGTGATTTCTTTTTCCCGTTCCCTTTTCAAAGGCCTCCCCTCCCCTTCCCCTCTCCCCCAATGTTTTACACTTCATATAATCCACTGTGCATGACAGACCACTTCAGCCTTTGTGCTACTGATGTCTGGGGGGAGGGGAGAGCTGGTCTGATGGAGATCTTGGGTAACTTCTCTCTCTCGCCTAAGGATGGGAAGCAGCTGAGCCACTTTTAGGGCAAACATCATCACCGGATCAGTTATTTGCTGCTCATAGTTTAAACCTTTATTTTTTTTTTTAATGGTTACTTATTTATGTTTTGAGAGAGAGAGAGAGAGAGAGAGAGAGAGAGCAGGGGAGGGGCAGAGAGAGACGGTGAGAGAGAGAATCCCACGCAGGCTCCTTGCTGTCAGCGCGGAGCCCGACCCGACGCAGGGCTTGAACTCATGAACCTGGAGATCATGACCCGAGCTGAAATCAAGAGCCAGATGCCCACCCGACTGAGCCCCCCGGGTGCCCCTGCACTTTAAACCTTTGGATTTTCCTTACTGAAACTAGACAGCTAAGGCAGGGTTTATTTCCACGGATGAAATTTCAGCAAGATATTTTTTATGTGTATTTCTTTTTATCTCCTATAGGTATGTAGTGTACTATAATACTATTGTAACCTAATAGTAGGACATATAATACTTTTGTGTCTAATCAATTAGAGCTTCCGTTGCAGTGAACAGTCAGCTAGAAGTGTAAAGAATTAGCATGCCAGTCCTTCTGCCCCGGAAGTGTATTCCTCTCGGGCATTTCACCTTTCCAGCCTCAGTTTTCCCATCTGTAAACTAGGAATTACAGTATCGTGGTACCCCGCAGAGCATACCATAATACAGCAGAGTAAATATCTGTCACACGATGGTCAGTGAGAACGCCTTCACGTCTTCCTAGAAATCCTGTATTGTGTCTTCTTCGCTGCAAATAACTGAGCCCATTTCAGTGCCTCTGTTTCTTTTTTTCTTCCAAGCTCTCATGCTCTCTGCTTCATGATTCTGTTGACCAGCTGGGGTGCTCATCCTGGAAAGAACCAGCATATTCCGAGGAAGGAGAGGCAGCAGGGAGGCAGAGAAATTCCCACTGGCGTGGAGCTCTAAATGGATCGTTGGTTCGTTTCAGCAGTAGAGACAGTTACAATCCTGCTAATGAATAGGCACTCGAGTGGCATTTCCCGTATACGCCGTCTTCCGGTGTGAGGATCGTTTCAGCACCTGAAAATCCTCAGACCTAAAACACTGTGTAAATATTTTCTAACGAAAAGTGCCAACAAAGCCATCCCCCTGCCAACACACGTCAGGACTGACAAAGGAAACTACGGATGGTATTACAGTTTTTAGTGCTGTCACTTGAAAATCCTTGAACGGAAAACATCGTGGAAATGTAGATGTGTTCTCCTCAGACCGAAAATACCAGTCTGCAAAGATTTTAGTGACGGACAAAGCTCACAGTCCGCCAGTCACCTGAGGTGGCACCTTCCCCCTTTGCCTGGCGTGGAGTGTCAGCCAGGGCCAGCGGTAGAGCCACCGGAAAATAAATTGATACTTTTTTCCGCACATCGAAGGGATTCGGTTCACAGAATGATGGGAAGGTGGGGGGGGGGAGGAGGGGAGGGTGATAAGAGTGTGTCTGTGAGGCTTTCCCCCCTAGTGTCGCGCTTTCGTTGTTTTCTGGCTTTTGAAGAAAGCTAGCGCTTCAGAAGCTAGACTGATTCCTGGGCTCTCTTGGTAAGAATGATTATGCTATTTCTTCCACCTCGGTGCGAATCAGCTTTGTTACATAGACCGCACGTGATAGTGACTAAGAGTAGACTCTACAGAAGCAGACGAATCTATTAAGCTCCTTGGAAAACCAGGGGAAAAGAACAATGATTTTGTAAAGTCCATAAAGGTCAGAAAAAGGCTTTCAGTAAGTATGCAGAGACTAGAAATCAAATCCCATTTCCTATCATAAGAAGCCCGTTGTTTTAGCCACAGTAGTTAATGTACTGTACGTGAAAGATTTAAGACTAGTTGGAAAGCTTTGCTTCTGTTTTATTAGGCTGCTATTGAAAAGCCAACAGCATAACTTCGACTAGGTGCTTTGAGATTTCTTAATGGGCTGTCAGGGGCAAGACACCAGGGCTGTGCTATACTGGCTCTTTCCTGTACATTAAAACAACAGGGCCAAGCGATCACATACAGAAGTATGAATTACTTGATGCTTTCTCTGTTCCATATGGCCAGCCATGTCTTTGGCAATTAATCATGTACAAAATCAGTCGAGTGCTCTCTGAAGCATTGAAGTCAACATTTAGTTGTACCTGTGCCAGTGGGGGCAGCGGGGTTGCACGCGTAAAATAGCAGGATGAAGGGCCTGCTGGCGCCACGGCCCAAGCAGCTGGCTTCTATAAACAACGCTTTTTTTTTTTTCCACTCTCCACCTTTCTCTCTCTCTCTCTCACCTTGCTTCTTTCCTTCTTTTCCTCTTTCTCCCTCCCTCCCTCCCTTTCTTTCTCCCCCCGCCCCTTCCTTGACATATACATGGTGGGTTTTTCGCCATCACCTGGGACACCAGCATTGCCATCTGGAGCTCCGAGGTCCAGCTTCCAGGCAGGGCCCCAGCACCCCGTTATTTACATGCATCCAGTAGGCTGTCTTTCCCTCCAGCAGCCTGGGCGTACCGGCAGTTACCGCCACAACTGTCCCAAGAGTTCGTGCAGTGCCAGGCAGGCTGCTGGGGTTCCGCAGCTTTTAGTGCAACACGGCGGGGGGGGGGGGGTGTAGTGATTTCTGTACTGATAGGAGGAGAAACACGGGAGGTCCTGTGAAAGCGCTTTTGGGGAAAAACTAAGTAATTAAGTGTTCAAATGCATGGCATTGGTGTTTTAGGATTTTAAAAAATTCATATCCATATCTTCTGGGGCCTTTTTGTCCCCAAATCTTTTTTGCACAAAATGCTACTGCCGCTGCTGCTGCTGCTAGACTTCCGGCATTCACGGAGCAGTTTGTAAGTGCCAAGCATTGTGCAAAGTGCTTTAAAAGCAGATTGTCTTCACGTAATCTTCCCAAGAGCAGTTGGCGCTGTTATTAACATACACCTCTTCGCAGATGAGGAAACTGACCCACGAAGCATTTTCCCGGAATTCCTTCCCCACAGGCATCCTTGATTAACTCTCCGTGAGCTCCCTTAGTTCAGTAGCACATGATGGGAAAAGGCTAACGTCTGTCTTTCTAGCACATTTTTGAGGATCATTTGGTAAACTCTCTTGAAACACTCCATTCAAATCAAGTGGGTCTTTGGGATGAACTGAACCAAGCGTATCCGTAGGTGGGAATAAAAGGCTGCTTTGTGGGCAGACTCTTAGAGACTAACGCCTTTGTGCCTTCCGTTTGGGACAGCCTAGCCCATCTCCTGCTCTTCTGGGTGATCCCCACGTGAGGGGTGGGGGAGGGGAGGGGAGCGGTGGAGACAGCAGAGTGAAGTAACCCAGTGGACGTGGTGGCCAGCGCTGCCTCGGTGTTATCTCTGCAGCCGAGGTCATCCAGGATGTGTCTTCTCAAATTCAGGAAACAGGGGAAAGAAAGTTTTAACATTGTGTAAACATTAGCACCCCCAAAACCCTCCTGCTCCTGGAGAGGGAGATAAAGTAGGCAAAAAGGCCGAGAGGCGTGTTTATTTGTTCTGCCGGGTTGTGGATCCAAGCGTGCGGGAGATCTTTGGTGGTGCCCAGTCCGGTTTAGCAAATGCGAAGGCATCACTCAGCATTGAGCTCCGGAGGCCTCACAAAAGAGCCATCTTAAACTGACAATCAGTAAATGAAGGAAGACCTGAGATCGACCTTTCTTTGATGGGACTGAGGCTATCTCAGTGGGTTCTGTGCCTTTCTTCTTTAAAAAAAAAAAGGGGGGGGGAAAGAAAGAAAGAAAAAAAAAAGTGTTCCTGGACTTTTGAAGAGGGGAGCCCTGGTTGGGTTTTTTGACAGCCTGTGGCAATGTTGATGTGAGGAAATAGCTTTCCCAGCCGATAACATCTTAAACCAAGTTTCTTCACAAGTTGAACCTTTAGCCCTCATTATCAGTCCGAGCATATCTTTGCAATTTGTGTGTGCAGAGGGGAAATACAACCCTAACACGAGGCAGCTATGTATATAAAAAGTGTTAGGTAGGGCATTTTCCCCATAATGAGAGCATTGCTTTTCTTTTCTTTTCTTTTCTTTTCTTTTCTTTTTTTTTTTTTTTTTGGTGGTGGTGGTGAGGATTGGGAGATGGGAAGGTGGGAAAAGGGACGAAGTCCTGGCATCCTGGTATTTGTATGGCTTTTGAAACTGGAAGAAGAGCAGCCGACGTTTTTCTTTTCTTTCTTCTTCTTTTTTTTTTTTTTTAATGAACTGAGCAGCGGGATTACCAGGCACATTTGTGGAATGTCTCCAGTTTCTCTGCATTTCCTTAGACAGAGTTCTCTGATTTGCCAGAAGGAGAGATTAAATCTGAGTTTCAGAGGTAAAGGTCTATCTGAAGCTGTTACCCCGTATCAGAAAGGCACCAAAAGAATTTAAAGACTCCTATAGAATTATTAGTAGGAAGTAAGTGCTGTCATTCTCCTTTTAAATCTCCGCTGTGATTCCTGTCTTAAAACCTTGCATGCTATAAATACTGCATTTCGCACGTGTGTCCATGCGTGCTTTCCTTGTGATGCCCCAGAATTAGGACATACGGAGAGTTGCCGCACGTAAAAACGCGTCCAACGAGAATTAGGTGAATTGCTGAGTTTTAACTGAATAAATTCAGAATTGGGAGACTTTTCCCAAGAAACGTTGAGACATAAGCCTAAAAGTCGAGGCTTCTTAGTACCTTAGAGTTTTGGTTTTTCTTTTCTCAATTCTCAGTCAGTCAACCTCTCTGGGTCTCCTTCCCTTCCTTCCTTCCTCCCTCCTTGTCCTCTCTGGTCGTGGGTTTTTCCCTTTGGCTTTACGCATAAAGCTTTGGGCCAGGAGAAGCTGATAACACTGGGGGACTCTCAGAGTGGGTTGCCAGAGTCCCAAGTAATTTTTGCTATTGAAACGGAGAAAGTGAGACTCCTCCCTTTGGCTTCTTAGGAGGGTATGCAAAGATTACACGTGATCGTGGCGTAACAAAGCTCTGCACTTTTAGATACATCCTGCCAGAGACGCATGGCCCTTCCACGGAGGCACCTAGGGATCGCACATGCGTATTTTTCTTGATGCTGTTGTTTAAAAGCAGTTTTTGCCACTCTTTTTCTTAGAGTTCGCACCAGGTGTAGTTTGCGTCAAACCAGACCACGTTTCCCAGATCGCTCTTGAGCTCGAATAGCACTCTGTGGCTTGATTGTTCATCTTCTTTCCCAGACATGCTCCGGCATGCCATTTGGTTTCATTTATTCAGCAGGCCTCTATGGGGAGTCTGTTTTCATGACATAGTGCCAAAGGAGGCACGTTGGAGGGTATTGAGAAGAGACGGGTGTGGACCCTCCCCGCTCTAACAGAGCCCATGCTCTGGAGGAGGAAACCTCTAATGAATAGGTGAATACAGTGGAGCATAACATAGTTTGCGAGATGTTCGGGAGTGGCACGGAAGCCGGGGTGATCAGCCCCTCTGTCATTTGGTGGAAGGATGTGGTTCATGGAAAACTTCACAGAGGAGGTGCTATCCGAGGGTGTTTTGTGAAGAATCAGTAGTTACCGGTCAGTTGTGCAACAAGTAAATACACAGCGTGGAACAGCCACATATTTTCAGGGAACTGAAATTAGTTTTAAATGGAATGGAAGAGGGGCACCTGGGTGGCTCAGTTCGGTTAAGTGTCCGACTTCGGCTCAGGCCATGATCTCGTGGTTTGTGGGTTCGAGCCCCGTGTGGGCCTCTGTGCTGACAGCTCAGAGCCTGGAGCCTGCTTCGGATTCGGTGTCTCCCTCTCTCTCCGCCCCTCCCCCCCTCATGCTCTGTCTCTCTCTGTCTCTCAAAAAATGAATAAACGTTAAAATTTTTTTAATGGAACGGCTGGAGATGGCTGGAGATAAAATTTGAGAAGTGACCAGGATCTATGTTGAGAGGGGGTGCTGTTTTGTTTTTGTTGTTTTGGTCAGGTCAAGAATTCGGGCTTCTAAGAAATGTAAGCTTTTTGATCTCTCACATGCCAATAAGCGAAGCATATGTGAACAGAGCCGCTCTGGTTTAGGTGAGGGTTTGGAGGCTGAAGCTCCTTGTTTCCTTTGACCCTGAGATAGCCCCCTAGTAGGAGGAAGATTCATGAGGGGGCGATTGACGTGGATGCCATGGTATGGTCCAGACGAGAGATGGGCCTGAACTCAGCCTGCAGCAGTGGGGAAGAGAGAAGTCTGAGCCATATTGAACAGAGAGGAATGCCAGGATTTTTTATGGAAAGGAAGGGGGGGGGAGGGGAGAATAGGATGAGCCCTAGCCATCTGGGTTGGGCGACTGAGTTGATGGTGATGTCATTCACCATTCTCAGGAAATACAGGAGCAAGCAAAAATACCTCACATGTGGACAAGTTGAGGCTGAGACTCCATGTTTGAAGTGTATCTTCAAGGAGAGATAGGCGGTCATGGGCTATATGGGGCTAGAGCCCAGCGGAGAGGTCTGCTTGAAGTCATCAGTCTACAGCAGAACCTTAAAGCCCCTGGAGGGGAGATCACCCGCAGAGAAAGCAAACAGAAGACATGGGATGAGAACTGAGGGTCTTTCCCTGGGCGGGCAACAGTTGAGCGTCTTGAGGGAACCCACATAGGAGTCAAAACAAGATCAGGACACGTAATGGGTGGTGGCCTAAGAAGAGAAAGGTGTCACGTAGAACCTGGACTGAGTCTAAAAGTAAAACCCACGATCAGAGGGTAGAGATTCTCTACCCCTAGGGAGATTCGAAACGGTATGCCTCGGGCCCCGGGTAGAGTCTTCTTGTGGTCGCGATTGCTCGGTGGTTGCCTGATTTCCTTTGCAAGATTTTCATTTTCGGTCGTAGACTCTTTCAGGAATGTTGTTGTTAACACAGCACAACCTAGCACGAGTTTGATTCGTGAGCTCTAAACAAAACCCATCATCGTGGCATATATCCTGGGCACCTCCTCCGCACAAGAAGCCGTGGAGAAGTCCTGATGTCATCTCCGGTTGGCAGCCGGGGTGGGGGTGGGGAGGCCCACAGCTAGGATTTGAACAGCTGGCAGCCTTAAGAATATTCTTCGTCTTTTTCTGATAGGCCAGCATGTCCATCAATTTCCGTTGAAAGAGAGTTGCTAATGAAATGAAATTCAGCCCCCCCAGAGCATGATTTCTAAACCTGTGGTTTGCTTGCCCTCTATTTTGAGGAGAGGGGAGGGAGACTGTGTTTTTGGTAATAGGAGACTATTTAAAAATCGGTACTTGTTTGAAGAGAGCGCCGTGTTACTACGGACGGGAAAATGGGCTATTAACGTTTCCTGCATAAAGTCAACCCTTGAGGAGCCAACACTAAGTATAAGGAGAAAAATATCACTGTTAATTCTTGTCAAAAGAATGCTCTTTGGCACTCTGAAATTAACTTTTATGCAATGAATCCTTTTCACTCCAGATTTTATGAAATGCTGTATTTTGGGGTCCGAATGCTCTATCTAAATTCTCCCATCCTTTTCCAATATCTTGGGAAGATTTTTTTTTTTTTGTAACAGAATCTGGTTCGTGGTCTAGCTCTATTTCTTTATATTTTTACTAACTGCTGACTCAGATGTATTTATATGACACTTGTTAACTACGTTCTTTCTTGTCCCCAAATGATGATGAAAATGAAATGAATTTTGACAATTAAATTTTATAAGCTTTTCATATGATAAAATCGACTTTGGGGGCTATGCAGGTCTGTGAGTTTTAATGTACGTATAAACTCATGTAACCATCACCAGTCGGGATACAGAATAGCTCCCTCATCCCCAAACTGCCTTAGGCTGCCGCTTTGTAACCAACTCTCCCCCATCCTAATCCTTGGCAACCACTAATTTGTTCTCTGTCCTTGTAATGTGCCTTTTCCAGAAAGTTAAATAAATGGAGTCATGCAGTGTTGAATCTTTGGAGACTGGCCTCTTGCACTCAGTAAAATGACTTTGAGATTCAGACAAGTGGCTGCATCTGTCGGTTGGTTGTCCTTTTTTACTGCGGAGCAGTATTCCACTGTATGGATGTACCACAGCCTGTGCCAGAATGGCAGTGTTTTGCATTCCCACTAGCAGTGTATAAACTTTTAAAAACTTGAATGCTGTTTTAAATGCTCTGGGGTTGACGTTGGCAAATCGTGTTTCACAGTTCCTTGGGGTTTTGAAGAGATGATGCCCCATGACAAAGGGAGGGCTTCTAGGTCTTCCACTGATCCAGTTTTGCTTTATGTATTGAGTTCCATGGAAGAATACATTTGGGGAGAAAAGAGATCTGTCTGTGGAGTGTTGGAAAACCATTGTAGCAGGGTGGTGCGTCCAGAGCTTGGGATGTGGACCGTGGGTGTTTCTGGGGGGGGGGGACACTAGGGGGCGCTCCAGGACTCTGCACATAGTGGGGACTGCACTGGGAGAAAGTGGACTCCCTCTTCAGCTCCTTTTCAGTCCACGTCTTTGGGTCAGGCGGTCTCCACATCGTTAACATTCACTCGTTAATGACGTCATTTACGGCACAGCAGGCTTCCTTCTCAGAGCCTTCAGCAAAGCAACTTCTATCTAGAATGAAATCGACATGTGGCTTTGTTTTTAGTATGTTCTTTTTATGGGTATCTCTTCATTGATGCCGAGTACCACAGGTTTTCCATTTTTCTTTTGAAGCGAATTTATTTTGTACTTTAAAGTACGGGTCCTTGGAAATAAAAATACCAAATATTGTGTGCCTTACACTCAAATGTGGCAAGAATCATGGGACTGTGCTAGGATGGCTGAATTTGGGGGAGACTCTACACGGGGGGGGGTGCTATTTATTAAATAGACCTTGAAGTGAATCCTGTGGTCAAGTGAAGAGAGCTCCTTGGTAAAGCACTTAACTGTCTCTTAATTTATTTGATGAGTTTATAAGTTTATTTAATAGTAAAGCCTTAAAAGACAACCTTCTCCCGCTCTTTGTTTTTGCAGTACTTGTTTTCAAGCTCCTTCTTTATTTCCCGACTTGACAAATATTTATTAAAAATCATTAGACAAGCACTGGGATGAGGTAGTGAAGTAAACAGACAGGGTCCAGCCCCCGTGAAACTTATTTTCTTAAATCCTTCCTCCTTTCGCCTCTTAGAGGCTGATCAGGGAAAACAAGGGCTTCTGGATAAAATTTAAATGACACAAAAGGCAAAGAAGAGATAAATGACTTTTTAAAAAAGTTATTTGAATGCAGTCACATAGAAGATTAATTTTATTTCATTTACGTCTTTGGAGTCAAGTTAGATGTGTACCTTGTCTTCTGTTTGAAACATTTTGCTTATTACTTTGGTAAAATAACATGGATCTGCAGACATAATGATAAGCTTGGGGACACCTTGAGGTTCCTTCCAACTTTAAGTACACGAGATGGGGCAGCACAACCAAGAAGGAATGCTGTTGTCAGAATACCCACCGATGCCAGGACCTCTCTGAAATTAGACATCTTTTACATCAGAGGTCACAAATTAGCAGCTGAGTTCCATACAGCTGTTGGCATTTCTTGTTTGGCCACACGGCATTTAAAAAGTCAAAAGAAAGGGGGCGCCTGGGTGGCTCAGTCAGTTGAGCGTCCGACTTTGGCTCAGGTCATGATCACGCAGTTCGTGACTTCGAGCCCCACGTCGGGCTCTGTGCTGACAGCTCAGAGCCTGGAGCCTGCTTCGGAGTCTACGTCTCCCTTTTTCTCTCTGCCTCTTCCCCGTTCGTGCTCTGTTTCTCTCTCTCTCTCTCAAAAATAAACAAACATTAAAAAAAGATTTAATAAAAATAAATAAATAAATAAATAAATAAGTAGTTAAAAAAAAAAGTTTCCAACACTTAAAAATCAGAAGCTTTCACATTAAAAAAAAATCAAAACAGATTTCTCATTTTGAAAATTCCTGCGTCTGGCACCACGGCAACAGCCTCTCTGAATGGGCGAGTTGGCTGTTGCTGAAAAGGGACTGCCCTTTTGCACAGAGCATATGCTCTCGTCAGGTAATCTTGTTTAATTCATTCACGTTACCTCTCTGGCTCTGGTAGGTATTTGAATTTGCAGCTCCTGCTTTAGCCACTTGGAGCCTGGGCTTCATGTAGGGGAAGCGCCTAGTAAAAATGAGCATTTCTCCCTGTGCCCGAAGGCTGAAATTGTCATTGCCCTCAACGCTCACAGAGTTTCCAACTGGGTATAGCATCTGATGTTGTAGATGTAACTCTGGACCCAGGAGGCCGAGATCAGGGTCGTTTTCGTGGCGAGGCCTAGTCACGTGATCTTGGATCCTTTAACAGTGGAGTTACTCGCTCCTGTCCTATCTGTGTGTATCCGTGAGGCTTTTTGATTGTAAGCAACAGAAACGGATTCTGGCGAATTTGAGCAAAATGGAACTTGGTTGAAAGGAGAGTGGATAACTCAAGGTCTCAAAAGAAGAAGAATGATCTCTACTCAGAAAGTTCAGGAAACCAGGAATACTTCGAGGACCATGGGTGGTAGGAACTAAGGCAATTGATAAACCGCCTCCAAATCTTTCCCCTCTCTTTGTCCTCCTTCTTAAGTGTCTGAAGTCCCGGAAAAGCGAACCAGGTTGGCCTGGGCCACATCCTTCGTGGGAGAGAGTGGGACACTTTCACTGGCAAGTCCCTCTAAGACTGCATGCAATACAAGACTCCCCCAAGAGAAGATTTGTGTTGTCACAGGAAGAGGGGGACCGGGCCTGGAGAGAAGGCAACCACACAACAAATGTTCACTACACCTCTTCTCAAGGTTGTCAGAAGGCATTCAGTACACGCTGTGAATCGCTGTAGACGAGCAAGGAAGTGGTATTTCAAGTTACAGGACAAAACCGTGAGCATGCTTTCGAAGTAAATGAAGGCATTGGCATCAGTTAGATAAGGAGTATGCACGGAGAGACTAGTACAAAGAAGGTCATAGTCTCATTCCTTTTAGCAGTTGCTTTGGTTACAACATCTCCAAAGAAGCCACACTAACTTTAAATGAAAAACATTTATAAATTCTCAAGATTTCGACTCCAGTTATGTGAAGATAACTACGTGTGATGAAAAATTCTCTCATTAAAACTCACCAGGCATTCGCTCACTCAAATTTCAGGTGCCAGTAGAATACTCTTTTGTTTTCTTAGTTGTTTTCTATAACGTTACATGAGTTTGCATGTTTAAAATACACGCATATAAAACCGGCATACAAGAGTGAGTTGTAGATCAAATTGAAGCAACACTTTCAAATTGGAGTTTTGATGTAATGCCCCTTCTTAGAGTGATGTGCCAAGGCTTCAAATATTTCTTTTATGTTTTTAAATTTTTTTTTAATGTTTATTTTTGAGAGAGAAGCAGAGCATGAGTGGGAAGGGGGGGTGCAGAGAGAGAGGGAGACACTGAATCCGAAGCAGGCTCCAGGCTCCGAGCTATCAGCACAGAGCCCGACGCAGGGCTCAAACCCACAAACCATGAGATCATGACCTGAGCCAAAGTCAGATGCTCAACTGACTGAGCCACCCAGGAGCCCTGGACTTCAACTATTTCCAAAAGCAACACCCAACATTTCTAACACTAGGTAGAGGCTTGAGTGTTTTTCTACTCACCTGTGAGCCTAATTTCTTTTAAGGGCCATAGCCATGACTGTAGAATAAACGATTCTTCCTCAAATTATAAGTCTGCTGTGCCCAAGAATCCCTGTACACGGTATTTGAAACATGTAGTGGATTTTTAAAGCTGGAAAGATTCATCGAGAATGAATTTGATTTTTGTGCTTTTATTGTTTCTTTCTTCGCAAGATCTTGATTTGCAGCAAGCAAGGAAAACGAGTGAACCAGAAAAAAAAAGAAAAGAAAAGAAAAGAAAAATTTGCTGGCATGGCTGGAAATAGAAATTAATGATTCAAATACGAGTGGCAGTGCAGAAATCCTCAGCTGGGTGGCAGGAAACAGAGAGCGAAAGTCAGAGACTGCTCTTTTTTAAAAGGCAAAACAAACAACTCACAGTGAAGTGTACGTGAAAATCATTTCTAATAATAGCTCATGGGAGGCCGTTCCCAGGAAAAAGACCTTTGGTGCACTGAGGAAATTGAGTGAGAACACACGGTATCTCAATGTGTTACTTAAGGCAATGGGGCTTTTGGAGTTTACCTTATGTGCTTGGTACATTGATTAAATACAAAATATACGCTGGCCATTTTTGACCATCATTTACTGTATTGATTTGTTAGCAGGGGGACTGTAATAAAAAAGCCATTGATTTACTGTCCTTATTTGCTTATGGGCTTTTTTTTTATTATTAATTTTTCACTTTTCCTCTTTTTTGGACCATTTCTTCTAGACAAATGCTGTGCTTCGTGAAGTTAGAAGAGAGGGGGTCCCCGTGGAACAAAGGAATGAAATCTTGACTGCCATTCTTGCCTCGCTCACCACCCGCCAGAATCTGAGGAGGGAGTGGCATGCCAGGTCAGTTCTGCTTCTGAAATGGGATTTGTGGTCCCTGAACACCAAGAGCTGTGTTTGGCTAAGCCCTTCCTTCTACCACTGGCCTCATCCCTGCCATTTGGGGAGCCATGAACCATAAGCAAGGTGCAGATGCTTTCAGCCAAAGTTAGCTCTCCCACACATGGTACCTACATTAATTGGTTATGAGCCATGATGTCATCTGTAGGTATATATCATTTATCCCTGAGTGCAACATTTAGCATAAATGTTTGCATCTTGAGCAGAATATAATAGAAGTCCCTGCTGCTGAATAGAAGCACCCTTTTAATCAACAGTCTAAAAGACCAACATTGCGATTTAGCACTGGGAAATTCACACAGTGCTCTCACATCTCTCCGTGAGAGGCAGATCGCTTGAAAGTGGTCTGTTTATCAACCCCAGTTTTAGAATTGGCCAAGTAGGAATTGTGGTGGCTTCAACCTACTTTCTTTGCCCATGGACCTACCTTTGGGTTAGAAAGCAGTTACCGGGAGAAAGTTCCTACACATTATCAGTTTTTACAGAATTGATGCTTGCATACTACAGACTCTACTATCCTGCTCTTCTTTGAAAAAGACTTGATGGGTGGAAGGCTGGAACCAGTTCCCCAAATGTCAGGGTTACCCTTTTAGATCTGCAGTTGGTAAAAATGGTTGGCTTACCGTCTGTCTCTCAGCAATAGAGAGAGGAATCCGGGAGATCATGCTGTATTTTTGTCTCGGAGTCTTATTTGATACTGAAAAATCCTATGTGCCTGGGAGTTCTCCAAAGGAGTCCATGCAACAGAATTTGTAATAATTTATGGCTTTACTAGTAGCGGTTATCGTAAAAACAGGTTTGTCTGAACAACGCTGCAGATGAGCACTTTCCAAGAAAGGAGACAGTAAAGACCATGAACTGTCCATCTCAGCTGTTGGAAAGCCGTTCCCCAAGTACGTGCATGATCTCTAAATTCACACTTGCGCTAAAACAGTAATTTTAAAATTCGCCCTGTTATTCTCCCTCTCCCCTCTCTTTTGTAGTATGGTCTGATAAGAGTAAACGACAGTTTCAGCAACAGTAATTAAATGATCTCCAATTTAACTCTGCTTGTACTCCACTTTAAGCACATATATTCATTAAAGTATGCATATTTTATTAAATACTGGAATATCCATGCAGGGACATCTGAGCTGTGTTTCCCTGCTTAGCCTTATATACATTTCCCCCCTCCCTGGTGATTCTTACTAAATAGGAAAGAAAGAAAAGAAAAGAAAAAAGAAAAGAGAAAGAAAGAAAGAAGGAAAGAAAGGGAAGGAAGGAAGGAAAGAACGAAGGAAGGAAGGAAGGAAGGAAGGAAGGAAGGCAAGCAAAAGAAAGAAAGAATTTCCCTGTAACCTCTCTCCCCACACACACACCCACCCCCCATCCCTCCAAAGACAGCACAGCTCAGAGACCAAATGTTGAGGCTGGATGTCTTCTGCTGAGTGCATTCGGTTTGTTAACAATAATTTCCTAGTACACCAAATCATCAGACAACAAGGCCAAGATGGCCTGTTTAAGAGGAGTCTGGTTTCAGCATTTCTGGCCCTTACTGCTAACAGTTTAATCAGGAGCTGGAGCCAGTGTTGAAGTTGATGTAGTCTAGCATCTGAAACAAAAATTCTCAAGTCCTTTGTGGTAGGGGAGGAGAAAAGAAAGAGCTTAGTGGCTGACACTGTGCAGACCTCCTTCAAACTAAACACCTGAAAGAAAATTTCAAGAGGGTCACGTCTTGAGAGCTCAGAAGGAAAAGTGTCTTCAGAGTATTAAATAACCATAATCCTTCCCCCCCCCACCCCTTCTCCGCCCCCATTTGATGTTTCCCATCCCAGTGACCTATCTAAAAGACTCATCCATATGATCTGTATAAACAGACTGTTACCATACGCCTCTCTTTTCCTCATCAAAGCTTCCTCTGGCCGTCTGGAATCGGGCACTGCCCTGAGTCGCCATCAGGCCGGTGATGGTGAAAGTCACAGAGCATCCACTGCCGTGCTAACCGAGCCGGCTGGGTCGTAGACATCGGCCCATTGTGTACTTTGGAATTACACGAGGAAAAATGCACTTTGACAGAAAAGAATTAGCGCTCGCCAAAGGCCAGGCAATAGGTTACCGTATTTTGCTTTCATCAAAGCTATCAGGGGATCAGTGAGATTAGATAATAGAAATTTTTTCCTCCGAAAGTTAAATACAGATGACTCTAATTACCTTATATTGCACGTTAGAGAACGCGTGATGAATAGTACAACTTCCAAGAAATGTAGATCGGCGACGACGCTACAGCTGGCAATGAGTTTAGAAGTCTATTGTAATAAAGGCTCCCCCCCCTTCGCCGCCGCGCCCCCCCTCCGCCCCCCTCCCCCGCCCCCGCCTTCCGCTGGTTCCTTTGCAATAACGATATTAGGAAGAATATTTTTAAGCAGAACTTATAACTAGGTTTTAAAATATTTGTATCTCTCCCCGGCCAGGAGCCGAGCCATTGTTTGGGACTCCCTGAAGTCTCTTAAACTGAAAGCATATGTTCCCCGTGATTTAGCTTTTTGAGGAAAAGTGTCAATTCTGCATGACTCGGGGTAACCGAGTTTGTCACAGTGTCATACAACCCTGCGATTCCAGAGGCACATCTGAATGCTGCGGGTTTCCTTCCCGAAGCTCGGTAATCCCATAAACAACCCTCTCCAAATAGGCTTATTAGGGCTGTCTGCTCACTTCCCCCGAGCTGAATGATCCAAAGTACATCAGGAGAAGCTGTGTGAATGCAGGGTAAGTGTTAACAGAAGCGGTACAGAATTTCTGAAGATTTGGCTTTGTTTATACAGTCCACTCTGCCTGATGGACAGCTTGTTATAGCTTTTAAAGAACTGGGCAAGCCCTCTGATCTGACCCCTTCTTGACCTCCGCAGCCCAAAGGTCGGTCTGCAGCTAATAAACTCTGAGGTTCTTAGGGTCTACTGTAGGAAAAGGCAGGAAGAGAGCAGCTGCAGGGACTGGGCGTCCCAGGATAGGCTGCTTTCGGGTCACTCTCTGATAATGAAAATGATTACCAAATTATATGGAAGTTTAACCGCAATAGTGAGTGAGGGGAGGGTGGAGCCCCGCGTATTAGGTTTGATAAATGAACTGTGAAGGGGCCCATCTGGCTCTCAACATCTTTTCTCCCCCTCTTTCCCTACCAAGGGGAAACATTTTAAAATAACAGCAGTACATATAGACTCAATGACCCATGCAAGGAGCTGGAATGAATTAAGATTTAATGGTGACAGTGGAAGAAATTATCATTTGAAAAGTGCGCTGAAGAAAAGGTACAGTTCCGTGTCCGTGTGCCCGGCTTGTTTTTCTAAATAAAATATAGCAAAAAATCGGTGCCTTTGTTTATGTTCCGCAAATCCCCAGCGCCTTTCCTAGACTGGTGAGAATTTTGAGGGCGTGCTTACTGTGGAGTAATTATCTGTAAGTCCGCTGAAGGAAAGGAATGGGCTTCCTTTGCCTTGAACATGTCGGAATGAGAATCAGATATTTTATTTCAGCTTGCTTGCTCAGGTGAGAGGACGTGCGTAAATCAGGTGTTAGAGCAGACGTCCTCGAAAAAAAAAAAAAATTGTGATCCACTTCAGCCTCTGGCCACTGAATGTTACGCATTTTTGGATGCTGAATATACCTGTGGCTCTCCGACACTGTTTTGTTGCTACCACAACTTTGCAGGTTTTGTTTTGTTTGTTTGTTTCTGTAAAAGGAAGCGGAAAGCGCATAACGTTAATTGAGTAGATAGGTATGTTCCTTTCTTGATTCCTCTTTCTAAGAACCATCAGAGCGATGCTAATTATTGCCAATAATGGGCGTGTCACACGTATGTTCTCTTACTGTGAATTGATAAGAATAATCTACTTAAACCTGTCTCCCAACTCCCTGTGAACATAGAATGTCCCGGTTTCCGGCCAGTGACGTTGGGGTGCACGAAGCTCCGTGCTCTCGTTCACGGAGACAGCGGACCCAGCCTGTGACTCTGTGTTCTGAAAAAAGAATGAATTTATTTCGTCTTCATTTTTGTATGTTTTGTATACCTGCCGTGCACAGAATATTGCCTGAGCTGCTGTGCAGGAGGGAACGTGTTCGGCAGCCAGTTTAAGAATGGACCCGGGGACGAGGTTCTAGCAGGTTCCCAGAAAGGGGCCGTGAAAAAGATGGCAGTGGAGCCGTCGATACCACAACGGAGGGGCAAGTCGGCTCTGACCCACTCAGGAGAGTATTTCACCGTAGATGTCTTTGAAGACTAGAATCGCTGTACTGTTGAGAAAACTCTTATGTTGAACGACACGGCCTACATATACAAGTCTCACCCAGACAATAATTATATTGAAAATAGAAACCCAAAGCTTCTAAACATTATCCAAATCAGTGTGTCCCATCTTAGGTTTGACTCGACCGTGTCTGTCTGTCTGTGGGGATTCATAGTAAGCCAAGAGCTAGGTGAAGGCTAACACAGGGAGGTGAGGAACACTTGTAGAATTAACTGTGCTCCCTGACTTTGAAACAGTGCCTTTAAATTTTTGCTGAGTAAGATGCAAAGACAAAAACATAAGACGAGAGCCAGGCCATTAGGGTTTTGGGTTTTTTTTTTCCAACTGAGATATAATTCACAGAATATAAAATTTCACGTGAACGTAAAATTAATCATTTTGAAGTGTACAATTAGGTGGGGGTTTTTGGGGGTTTTTTTTGTGTTTTTTTTTTTTTTTTTTTTTTTTTTTAGCATAGTCACAAGATTGTGCAGCCATCACCATTATCCAATTCCAGAGCATTTCCATTATGAATGAACCCCTGGGCCTGTTAACAGCCACTCTCAATTCCCCCGTCTCCCCGAAGTCCCCGGCAATCATTAACCTACTCTCTGTCTCTGTGGATTTGCCTGTTGCCGACATTTCGTGTAAATGGAGTCCTACAATATGTGGCCTTTCGTATCTGGCTTCTTTCACTCAGCATAATGCTTTCAAAGTTGCTCCGTGTTGTACCATATCAGTACCTGTTCCTGTTTATTGCCAAGTAATATTCCACCGCATGGAGAGACCCCATTTTGTCTTTCCATTCATTGGTTGGGGGACACTTGGGTTGTTTCCACACTGCTTGGCAGCTCTGAATAACACTGCTGTGTACATTTGTGTGCGGGTTTTTGAGTGGCATCTTTTCTGTTCCACTGAGTGTTCCATTGAGTGTAAATCCAGGAATAGCACGGCCAAGTTGTACAGTAACTCTGTGTTTGACTTTTTGGGGAGTTGCCAGACTGGTTTCCACATCTGCTGCATCATTGTATATTCCTGTGGCTTTTCCACAACCTCACCAACATTTCTTTTCCTTTTTTTTTTTTTATTTTTTTTTTTATTATAGATATCCTGGTGCTGTGGTCGTGGTTTTGATTTGCATTTCCCTGATGATGCATGATGCAGAACATCTTTTCATGTGCTTAAGACCATTAGGTTTTTATTAGGAGATTTAAACACATGGCTGACTTAAGCACTTACCCCCCTCAAATGGGAGAGAACTCACGAGCCCATGAGGGGTATTTGGCTTATTGCAGGAATGGAGTGCCACTGTGAAGCTGGCATGAGAATACACTTGTGTCTATTTCCCCATTCCCGTGGGTAGGGCTTTGTTTATCTGCCTGTGGCCCAGCTTCTGTGTTTTGGGAGATCCCCTACCTAGTCCTTAGCCCATTCTCTTACATTTCTTTCCTTACAGCTTCGCTGAGCATTGCACACCGGGTAGGAATGTAACCTGATGAACTAGAAGCTCTGTCTCCTTAGAGCGCCTCCATTCTGGGCTCAAACAGGACTTTCCGTGGTCCCACAGTAGACGACTTCATTTGGGTCCAAGGAGCCTTAGGACGGTGCTGAGAGCAGTTTTAAAAATGTTTTTGGCACTTTCTTAGAAAAGCTTTTAGAACTAGTTCCTCCCAGTTAAAATGAGCTCTCTGGACCAAGATGGCTCTCTATACATGTCTTCCCCGTATTGGGCTTCGCCAGCTCATGCTATTGCCAAGTTAGCCCTTTTTCTGGACAAGAGAACCATCTTACTGTTGACCGCCTTCCATTCGCCGTAACTGTCACCATCACCACCCACCTCCAGGACGGATCCACTCTGGACATCTTCTTAGGGCTCCAAGATCTAGTAGTTCTAACCTTTTCTAAGCCAGTCAGCTTCAGAGCTCTGATCTGGGTGCAACAAATAAACTAGTTTGTGTCAATTACTTCTGGGGACCAGCGCTAGTCCTAAGACTAGCACGTTAAGGTTTTCTCCATGGATATGTGGTCTCTGCTTTTGCCTCCTGGTGGGCCTGGATTATATGCAGAACCAACAAGCTGGCCCAGTCCAGTTTAGCAACGAACTCTTATTTACTGAATGTTTGTTATGTGCAAATAACTCTGCGAAGTGCCGTGGGAAATACTAAGAGGAGTCCCGTGGAGTTCCAGTTTTGAAATAATGGATAGCTTCATGCGGGGGAGGGCAGGTTAGTAGGAACACCATCGCGTGCAGATTTTCCTTCTTTCGTCGCGGGATCCTGGAAGATGACTTAGCCATGGACTCTGCTGCAAGGCCACGTCCAGTTTGGGGGAAGCTTAGGGAAGGGAATCACCTGACGTGTACCATATAATTACTTGACTCTGTGTTTACATTTTGTGTCTGCTGCCGGAATGTGAACTTCATGAGGGCAGGGGATCTGCCTGTTCACCAGCTGTGAAACCTGCCGCCCGGATCACCGTAACATTAAGCTGTCTCCTCCATGAGAACCATGCCCTATGCGAGCAGGGACCCTGTCGCCTGGCATTCAGATCTGTTCGGTGGCTGGCTGAATAGAATAGCTTTCCTCTCAACCCATCCCTGTATTTATAAGTACTTTGCCTTCCTTCCTAATTTTGAAGAGGGATGACCAATGGGGATGCTGGCCTGTTGGGATTTCTTTTTTCGGGGTGGCGGTGGGGTACATATTCATCTGATCTCGCCAGAGGTTGGAAACCTTAAGGTTGGATGTAGGAGATCTCCGCTAATGTGGTTCTTTGGCATTGGAGCCCCAAGACTGCACCCTGCCCCCTGCTTCCGTCCTGAGGGAGGAAGGACACTCTGTGCACAGGCTGATTCGGCCACTTGAGGAGGAGTCCGGAAGTGAACACCATGGAATTGAGCTGGGATCAGGACGAAAAGACGCGGTCTCGTCCCTGAGGCACCCATTCCTGATCCCTTGCCATGCCCGGAAGTGAACTAGGACTGGGGGAGAGGGGAAAGGCCTCCCTAGAGTCATTCCTCTGGACGGGAGGATGGCTTTCAGGCCGGGAGGGGCGGAGCTGAGTCTAAACGCGGCTTCCCGTTCGCATCTTACCTGCTCCAGTCAGTCGCAGGCTGCCTGCTAATATCCTGATGTGGCTTTAATGATATCAGCGCACAGTGACCAGCATCAGCCTTGGTGACCTGACATCTGGGCCAGAATTTGTGTGGCGCCCTCGGGAACTCTGGTCGCCAGAAGTGGCGCCACCGGCCCCGAGGACGGGCTATGAGATGAGGCTGATATAATTCTCTTCTGAGCCGGCACGTGACGGAGTCCTTTGGACGTGTCAGCCACTGTCGCTCGCGATAGGGAGGGGGGCTGCTGCTTCTGGCTGAGTTCGTCGGGAACTAGAAGTTGTGGGATCTGCGGTTCCGTAGCCGTCCCCTGCAACCGGCTGACTTGGTCAGCAGGGTTGGGGTGGAATAAACGAAGGAGCTTCCAGGGAGAAACAGGGAGGCGCTAGCCTGCTAGCTGACATCTATGCCTTTCCCTTCTAGTGCATCTGTCCCTTCTTTAATAATTGCAATCTCTGCTTTCCGTGGCCCTTAGCAGAAGAATGTCCTGTGTGTATCTGAACCCGATTGCTCCATAAAACCCAGTAACTCCATAAAACCTCCTCATAAATGTGTAGGAATTGAAGCATTGTGTAAATTTAGAGCGAGGATTAAATGCGTCTAGAGGTAGGGTTACCTTTTTTCCCAGATACAGCAACTTATCTTGAGGAGGCCAGTGTTGTTGATGTTATTACCATTGTTACTGTCATCATTTGAACCGTTTTATGGGAGACAAAAGCCAATTGACTTCTGCGCATTTTATTTGTAAAATCAACACATAGGCTTCGGTATGAGCTCTCCTCCTGGCGGACCCTGACCGTGATCGGTTGCTGACTTACTTCTTACAGGCAGTGCTTCTTAAACTTTTCGAGAAAGCATCGATTGATTCATTTATTTACTCAACAAGTACTTATTAAATAGGGCTTGCTCTTTGTCGGGCACTGTTCCGGGTCCTGGAAAGGCAGCAGGGAACAGCACTGTTGTGAGTGTTTGTCCCCTGGAGCTTGTGTTCTCAGTGGAAGGAGAGACCAGAACTGCTTCCCTAAGTGGAGCTCTGAAAATGTCTTGGGGGAAAGGTACCGTAACTCCCATAATCCTGCGTATTCAACAACACTCAGTAGAACCAAAATACGATCCTGCAGTCGAGAGAAAGATCGAAAACGTCCTTTTCTGGATCTTCGTCATAAAATGATCCCTTGTTGTAAAACTTACCCTTCCGGTTCTGGCCAGTCACATTTGTGAGCCGTTCGTGGGATACCGGTTTCTAAGGAACACTATAGCATTCATTTCTCTCCTTAGACAGTCTGCACTCTGGTTCCCAGGGACTTTTCAAAAAGATGTGTCACCTTAAAGGCCTTCACTTTGCGAAGGCTCAAATGCAGGCTGTGTTACACCCACAAATATCTCTTCAGAGGGAAGCCGTCCCTGCCTGGTAGGTGTTGGAGGAGTGCGTGTGTGTTAATGGACTCCGGCACGTAATAAACGGTGGTTATAGTTAGTGTGAGCAAGCTGTCAGTCACACATTGATTCAGCAAATATTTATCGAGTGCCTGGCTGCTACCAGACTCTATCGTAGGCCTTGGGATTATAGAGATGAGTAAGACTTGACCAGGGGAAGTACATTAGGCGGTGCAGTATCCTAAGTGCTGTGAAGGAGTTTAAGTCAGGATCCTGGGCGAAGAAAGTGGAAAGAGAGGGGCAGTGTTCTTGTGTGACTCTCACTTGTGTGCCCAGCCATTCTGGGGAATACCGCTCCGTTGTGAAATTGTGTTGGCCGCGAGTGGGTAGGTAGCACTTTGTCTCCAGAAGGAGTGGGAAATAGGCGAGAAATCTATACGTGGTTATGGGTCATGGGAGAAAATCTGGGCTGCCTCTTTCTAGAGAGATCTAGTTCTCAATGGTAAAGGTGTGGGGGTCCGGGGGGTGGTGTGGATTTCTCTCAGAGCAAATTTCAGTAGCGTGGCCTAGAGGTTGGGAGCGTAGATCCTGAGCAGGTTGTTTGAGTCTTGGATCCGTGTCCATAACTCCAGGCGATTATAGAGACGTTACGTAACCACTCTGAACCTCAATTTTCTCATTTGTAACTTGCACAGGGGATCATAACAGAGCTTACTTCATAGGGCTGATTGACAGATTCCGTGTAAAACACCCTGAGCAAGTATCTGTAACATATTAGCTGCTCAGTAAAAAGTACCCATCACCTTTAGATCAAGACAGGAAAGTCTGTATGAGCCCAGCCACATTCATCCTCTGAGAGCAAGCCCCCGTGTAAAATCCTAGCCTCGCGGTAGGGACCCCACATTGCTGAATCGGTGTGAGGATGAACACTGGCTGCATCTTGCCCCGTGCCAGGCTCTGCTCTAAGCACGGTCACACAGAACTGACCGAGGCCTGAACTCCAGCTTGCATCCTATCTCCAGCTATGAACGCTGGGCCAGGCACTCCGTGTCTCAGCAGCTTCACCTAAAAGAGAAGCAGCGTGATCCAGGTGGCCCGATGGACAAGGGACAAGGCGCGGTTCTATCAGTGAGACCCCCGGGGGCAGCTGCAGGTAGAGGGGGCGTTCCCCCTGATGACTTCGGTTCACCTCCCTCCCTCTCTCCACTGTCTCCACTGTCCTTGAAATGCACAGTTGTGCTAATTCTAGTAGAGAGAGCTGCTAACATTTGTTGAGACCCCACTAAGGGCTCGGACTTTTCATGTTTTACGAGATGAGAGGCTAGAGGCAGAGAGGTACAGAGTAACTTACCCAAGGCAGCACAGCCAACAGTGGAGGTGGCAGACGGGAGCCGCAACAAGGCCTTGCCACCACTAGGTGCACTCGGCACTTTGAAGTGGGTCTCCCCATATGGGGCTTCGAGCCCTTCCCGGATCCTTCCCAGTGTGGAGAACAGCAGGTGTGCATTCGTAAAGGTTTCTTTCCTCCGGTAGCTAAACATGTTCGGCACTTTTTAGTTGCGGGTGCCTCGCTCTCTCTAAAGAAATAATTTGCAGCCCGCGCTTTATGAAGTAAGCCTTTTCAAGGAGAGTTATTACCTTTATCGCTATGCCATTCTTTTATACTGGTTACAATCTTTGAGAAGGAGGGATCAGGGGGCGCAGATGAGAACATCAAAGTCTAGCCTCAAGAATCTGTAAATCCTCTAAGTGGGGTAATTTTGAGGCGGGGTTGGTTAGCCAAGGCTGATTTGAGTGGGCTCCCTTTGGGTGATCGGATAGCATTTATCTGCTGTACGACGGGTCGCTCACCAGTTCTACGGTGTGTTTATGCCTAGAAAACCATTTACCGCACGTGGAGAGTCATGCTCTTATTCTATCTTGGGATGTCCCCAGTGTGGTTGACAAATTTACGCTGTAATGTATATTCCGGGTTATAGATAAAAGTTTCACTCCGCTTTCGGTTGAGGCAGTAATGGGGGGTGAGGGGTGGTAAGGCACAGCTCCGGCGGCCTGTAGGGGACACTGTTGCATCGTGGATCAGAATGAGTTTCAGCATCTTGTCCCAGGACAAAAAACAAAACAGATCACAAAACAAAAATAGGTCAGTCCCCTTCACATTACTAGTTGAAATGATCTGAATGATTCCAGTGTGCCTACGAGAGTCTGTTTTCAGGTATTGATCAGGCTGTTTAGTATCTGCCCGAAAGGAACAGTTGAGCGTCACTTTCCAAGATGGGAGTGATTGACACTTTCCTGATTAGCTTTCTCTCCATACTCTTCCTCTGGACAGGGTACTTTTTTAGTTCAATAAACCTTCAGGTTTAGCGGGCCCATCTTCATTTTTCGCGAAGGCGTGCCCCCGTCAGGTTGAAATGCTTTAGTTCTGTCGTATTCTAAATAAATATCGTGAGCCTCCTGAAGGGCATTCTGGAAGTTCTGAGTCTCTTCTCATCCATATCTTCTTCATCACTGAAAAAGATGCTATTGACTGAGAAAATGAAGTCATGTCTGTCAGGCAGACCTGTGTAGGGCTCAGCCCGAGCTCCAGGAAGCCCACACTGCCAGATGCTCTCGGTTTGGATGTGTCTCTCCTTCCAGGCCTCCATGCCCGTCCGGGTGCCCCGGGGCCTTGCCGGCACAGCCTCCACCCCCCCCCACCCCCCCCACCCCCCACCCCCACCCCCGCCGCCCAGCTCTGGCCTCTTCCCCTACTGGAATATGGGCCCTGGAAGGCGATTGTAATTAACCCTCGGAAAGCAGAGGTTTTGCTAAGGCAGCGCGCACCGTAATGATTTTGTTAGCTTGCTTCATTTCCAGTCTTACCATCAATTATGCCATGTGTTTCGTCCAGTTGGTGCTACCCTCCCAGTGTTAATTATAACCTACAAGACTGTTACAGTTAATTTTATGGCAAGCATATTGTCTCTTCAAGGCTCCAGAGCAGCTCATAAATTATCTTGAAGGTAAAATGTAACTTGGGGAACTAGTTAGGAAAATTCCATCCATCTCGCTTAGGAACCGCAGCTGCTCCTGTCAGCTGCCTCGCTGCCGCATTGTGAAGGAATTAGGGTGGGTCAAGTTGAAGAGGGGAGGCCCGGGCTGTCACCGAGGAGGAAGGCTGTCCTGGCCCTGTCAGACAAGTACCTTCTGCCAATCCCTGGTGGTTTCCCTTCGCAGGCAGGAAGAGGCAGGCAGCGCAGGTGGATGGTCCCCAAGCTGTCTGTATTCATTACTTTACAGAAACTTGTTGTAGGTAGGCAGGTCCGGAGACCTTTCCTCTTCTCTGTTGTCATGATGTTAGGCATCATCTGCAAAGTGTGAGAGAGATAACTCTATAACTGACTCCGGGCTTGGGCCGGGAGACAGCAGAAGGCCGAGGGGCGGGGAGCCGGCGATGCCTCCCTGCAGCCCCCCGGAAAGCCCTGCGCTGAAACGAGCATTTTATTTGCGGTTGTTATTGTTCCCGTAATCTGATAAAGTGAGATTTCGCCGTGAACGAATGTACTCTAAAATTGCCTACTAAATAAATTAGCAGGTTATCTTATTGGGATAATAAACACACTCTTTCTTTCTTTCTTTTTTTTTCTCCCCCCCTGCCTCCTCACACGAAGTGTAAGCTTTACATTCCAGCCCTCGGGGCCCTTAGCATTATTATTTTTAATGACTGAACACCAGTCTTTCATTTAGCTTGTTTGTAGAGTTACTGTAAATGATCTCTCTGCTGTTGGTTCTTCATTTGGAATTCTGCATGTTACGCTCGCTTGGAGAGCTCTGGGGGGCCTCTGAGAATCGGGGGGCTGTGTGAAGCACAGTATCTTCCAGCAGCATGGCAAGCAGGCCGCGGCAGGGGAGGCAGCGAGGGGGTATTGAGGACACCCGCACGTGTAAACCTACGTCCGGGCTGGAGTAGAGTGACACACACACAGTGCTCGGGAGCCCAGCCTCGTCCCTGAGCTGGCAGTCTCTCCCTGGATATTCCGGAGCATTTTCCTGTCTGCCCCGAGGCACGTGAGGCCGTCACCTCTGGGCTGTGTCACTAGGAGAATGACACCGATTTTGAGGGGGTGAGGAGGGCCTACCGTGCAACAGTGAGATCGTGCCCAAAGAGGCACTGGACTTTCCCAAGGAGGCGTCCTTTCGAGCTCTTAACGACAGCAGCACGGTACCTGGGAACTTGTGACTTTTCTAGTGAATGTGGACGAAGGGTTGCAAGCCCAAATGCCCGCGGGGCCTGGCAGGTACCCCAGGTGAACGAAGGCGCAGAGGTGGGGCTGAAGTGAATGGGAGGTGCACACCCAGTCCAAAGTAAGCGGCCCCTCTTCAGCCTTGCCAGGAGGCCAGATCCCTGTTACTAGGTCCTCTACATTTTCAAGAGAAGTGGAAAATGGAGAGAGAGAGAGAGTGAGTGTGTGTGTGTGTGTGTGTGTGTGTGTGTGTGTTTATGATGTCTTCTAACTGTTTAAATGTTAGTTATTTAATGTTAGTTAGTTAGTTAGTTAGTTAGTTAAATGTTAGAAATTCAAATTATACAGGCTACTTAATCAATACCTGCCTGGAGACCAGATGGTGTGGATAGGAATCTGATAGAAAATGGAAGTCTTGCCCGCTCTGTAGGAAAACTCTTCTCCGCTATCTCACGCTTCTCAACAAGAGAGACGATGACCCTGGCCAGGAGACGAGGATGCGATCTGGGCACTGCCTTCTGTGACCTTGTAACATTGTTCTCTACTCTTTGTGGGTTCTTGCTTGGAGGAAATATATATATATATATATATATATATATATATATATATATATATACATACACACACACATATATATATACACGTGTATATGTATATATATACGTATATATATGTATACACGTGTACACACACACACACACACACACACACACATATATGCCTCTAACTCAACAGTCTCTTTTCTTTTACAGAGAAAGCATATGAGAGTTTTCAGAAGCAAATGCGCTGTATGTGGTGCTCATTGTCACCATAAAAGTGGTGTCTGCAGGAATGTTGGCAATTTTGAATCTGATGAAGGGTCTGATTCGCAGGGGTGAAGGGCAGGGGCTTCTCCGCTAGCGATCGCCATTTCTCCTGTTGCACCCTCAAGTTTATGCCTCACCCCGGATCCACCTTGGGGGAACCCAGCTGTTCTCTCATGGCTCAAAGATGTCATGTGGTCAGAATAATCTTTCCGTCTCACTGATCCGGACCGATGCCCACATGGAGGCGTGGTCTGGGAAGCTGTTAAATACATGTGGGTTTGATCTTCTGATCTTCTGGAGAAGAGGAAAATATAAAAACTATTTCTTTCCTTTAATAAAAAGAAAAAGGTACGCATAAACCTTGGCTGCCGCTGAAGTCAGCCGTTACGCATGCGTGGCTAAATTTCATTGTAAATATTTCATAAGGGCCGTTAGAATGCAGCCAGGTTGACATCACAGCCCCAACTGTACCAAAGGAACCATTTCCCTAAACTAAGCCAACATTTCTAAAGAAACATGAATTTCTAATGTAAAGTTAACATCAGGTCAGAAAACCCTCTGGAAGAAATGTCTGTATCAATGTTTATAATCTCTGCATTTATGGATTTGCAGTTTGTGCAAAAAACTCCCTAAGAGACTTTATTTTGGTTAAATAAGACTAGCTTGTGAAACAGTCTGTATATCCAAATCCATCCTAACCCAGGGTCTTGGCAGCCTTTTGTATAAATAATGTCTTTTCCAAAATGTGTGTATTTGAAAAAGGAAGAGGGAAATTAAGTGGCACACCGTGTCTCTGGGTTCCCGTAAACTCACAGAATCCTAGAAGCAGAACGCAAAGGCTGACGGTTCATTCATTCTTAGAGCAAATCACAGAGCCATACGTTAATTTATTGGTTTAATTGAGGCACGGAAGATTGCAGTGAGGAGTAAAATGTTTATCCTCCTTTCCTCTTCCTTTTATTTTATTTTTTTTGTAGTGAAAGTTTAAGCATGCTTTTTGTGTGTGTGTGTGTGTGTGTGTGCGTGTGCGTGTGTGTGCGTGTGCGTGTGTGTGCGTGTGTGTGTGTGGTTGTTGGTATGTCACACAAAACCCGTATGAGATTTAGAGGCATTTGGCAGAAAAGAAACGAAAAGATATTCGCATTTTGTAAAAACTTAATCCGCGTTCGCAGATGGTCCTGTTCAGGTGCTATTTTAATTATGAGGTAAAGAACAGCTCCACACAGTAGGAAGTCGTCTTAATAAATGGAGAGGGGCCTTTGTCTTCAAGCAATCAGAAAGCCTTGTTACCGAGAAATTTAAATACTTTGTGTTGTAGGGGAGAGTCTCAAAATGACCGGGATGCTTGGAGGAAAGCAAAACGATGGGCTCTTCTAAAAATGAAGTGAGTTCACTAGAAAATGTCTTACAGCGTGTGCAGCTTTAAGCTGCCTTAACATTGGTCGTTTCAGCGACGGCTTGTCCGGTGATACGTGTGCGCCGTAGACGTGTTCGTGTGATCCGAGGAAAAATAAACCGAACAAATTGCAAGTAGCACTTAAAAAACATTTTTAGCCCCAAATGGAAGTATTTCTTTATGGTTCTTAAGCTCAAAGGGCTACTTTGCCCTTCAAGCGATAGAGTGCCCAGAAGAACTAACAGTAATTCAAACGCTGCTGTAACTTACAGCTTGCATTAATAACACACAAATAGAACAGTCGTCTTATTAAACGTTAGTAATATAATAATGTCTTACTGTCTTTCCCTTAGTGGGGAATTATGAGGACCTCGTGTTAGGACCTCAGTGTCGTGACATAGTTAATTATCCATGGATAATGGTTTTCAGCCATCGCGGTTCTGAGTGACGCAGCTTTGTTGTTGAGGGCTTATTAAGTGTTTGCAGACTCAGGTGCAGGGCACCTATGCACGTCCCTACAGAAGCAAACAGCTGTGTTTTCTTTACCATATTATACATCACATAGAGCGTCTCATTTATTACAGCTGAGCTAATGATGCAGGCGCAAACCTCTATGTCCCGTGCTCTATGGCGATGATATATTTGCTGTAGAGATGTTAGCTTGTTTTTCCTAAGTAATTAATCTTTTCTTGTACCGACTGTATCACATGAAAATGGGTTCACGCAGGGCTCAGAATACATTCAATCCGGTCTGCAAGAGATGGGGCGAGACCTCTGCGTATAGTGGCATTTTTTTCGTTCACAAGGGCCTCCCCCTGTCTGCAGTCTCCCCACAACACGACGCTCCCATTACCAGGAACTTAGGCTAATGAAAGGGAATGGTTTTCGGTCCTTTAGCACCAAGACAGAATTCAGACCTGAGTATGTGCTAAGTGAAAGTAAGCCTAGTGACAGTCACGCAAGTTCGGTCTCTTGACGAGGCTGCGTATTGTCCACGCAGAGAGTCGTGGGCGGCGGGTGTGTGTCGAGTCTAAAAATGCCTCCTGGTTCATGCCCAGGTAGGCCCTTCTGACACATGCCAAGGCCTGGCTCAGACGCTCCTGGAGCGTAAAACCCATGCACTGAGGGCGCACACGATGATTTTGTCATACCCACACGAACATGTTTTAAGTTTAAGGGTAATGTATTTTGCTTTAGATTAGAAAAGCATAATCAGCATTTGGATCCATGGTTCTCAGGTGAGATTGTTGAGGACAAGAGTGAAGTCAGTCTTTAAGTTTTGGGGTTAAAAAAAATTTTTTTTAAGTTGTTTTAAAGAAAAATGCGAGACGTACAATGTAAGTGGTCCGTGGCTGTCGCCACGAATCATGACGGTGGATCGCATCATCAAAGGTTAGGAAGCACTGGCCTTACAAACCAAAGGGGTCAGGAATCCTGTGTTTTACAATCATCATGCTCTTGATTATGAAGAAGATGAGGATCATCATCCTAATTAATAATAGCAGCTAACCTCAATGCATCTTCATTGTATGCCAGGTCGTCCTCTAAGCGTTTTACCCACGTGTCTTTATTTACTCTTCGTGCCAACCCAAGGAAGGAAGTGCCACTTTCATTTCCACTTCACAGTTAAGGTACATAGGACCCAGGAAGGCTAGGGAATTTACCAACAATAACAGAAAGGTTGTAAGTGACCGAACTAGGACTTGAGCCCCGGCAGTGAGGGTCTTGTGGCCACTTTTTAATCACTGCATTTTTCTACGTCTCGATGGGTTGAGAAATGTCACCTTCTGTCTGCCCTCCAAAGACGAAGCAGAAGGGTGGAGCAACATGAAAACATACAACACTGCGTGTGAGAGTACATATGTTATTTATGTATATAAATAACAGAGTATTTGTATTTGTATTATTCGTATATATTACATATACTCATGTATAATCTAATAATGCAGTAACCATCCATGTGCTCTGAGGGCTCTGACCTGCCTCAGGCCCTGCTGTGACTATATCCTGAGTTCTTGGCTTCCTTAGAGAGCATCCTGAATGTATACTAGAACAGATGCCTTAGAATTTGAAATCCTTTATTCGAGTTGATGAAAAAAGGCAGGGAGGCAGGGAGAGTATCATCGTATTTTTTTCAGTCACTGCCACAGAACCCTCCAAACACGTACTACAAGGGCAGAATTGCAGAATTAACGCTTACTGTCCAGGGACCTCTCTGGATAGTGAGAAATGCACAAAATCTTCGGCAACTTCTACATTTCTGCACTTAGAAAAGCATCATAATTCTTTTCCCTAGTCACTTCAAATATATAGAAGAGTGTTTACTCTCGTCTGAAACGTAAGTGAACCTCTTTAGCAAATAGCAAGGTTATATTCCCAAAAAGAAAAGACAGAGAGTTAACCTCTGAAAACTAATTGCAACTCGTAACAAATGCTCTGAGATGAATAAAAGAACATGGCCCACAGACCACGACATAGGTGGGAGTTAGGTCTCCCAGGTCCTAGAGCAAGACCAAAGGCACCCATTTGAAGCTGTCTCCTGACTCTTGGTTTATCTTGATTGAAAGTCCCAGAAAAATGCTCAAGCAGGCAAGCATTCGCATCTGTCTTTCTCATCTGATGTTTTCCTAAGCCAAATTGCTTCGTTTTCTTCAGTAGTATTTATGACTAGCTCCATTGCACAAGGAAGCCTGACTTGGGTAAGGCGTTAAGGTATGGAGAAATGGGTAATTGGGCCACTTAGAAAACCTGTCCGGTGCATGTTTCCAAGCCAGCCTCCCCATGGGCCAAAAGTCATCACGAACAATTACTGGAGAATTGTGAGGCGCTCAAAGAAGAAAATTGCAGAACAAAATGGGTTGAAAGAATTTATACTTCTGTCATTTCCAGCTGAAGCCGAGGGGGTACAACTCGTGTCTCGCACCATTGTAATCTACAACCATCTAATTTGCTAACAAGACTTAAACTGATCAGGATTTGCAAGTCTCCTCCACCAGTATAATCAAAACAAGAAGCATTTGGCTCTGGAGAGTAAATGTTGTCGATCTTTTATTCTGCAGCCCCACCATGTTCTTTCTGGCAGGCTGAGATGAAACAGAAAGCTGATATTTGGAGCCACTGGAATTGTAGGCCTTGTAATTTTGAAATATCCATTTTATCCCGTGTAATTTCTTCCCTAAGATTCCTCAGCCTAAATCTGATACAGGTAGGAGCCAAGACAAACAGTAACCATTTATAGTCACCCAGACCAGTTTGGATTTCAGTCTAATGTAAAGCAAAAAGGGTTTTTGGCTTCATTTCAGGTGTGTAACAGGGGTAGAAAATGCATTTAAAATTTAGCAGCAAATGTTACCATATGTTTCCATAACAACTGCAAACTTTTATGTTCGAGAAGCAATAATATAAACACGTAGGAATCTTGGAACAGTAAACTATTAATTTACCAAATATAAAAAATCCAGCATGAAGGGGCTTTTATGGCCACAGAAGCCATGAGGGGGCCCGGCATCCCGTGAATTTCTCCATTATGTGGCAGAAAATACTGCCGGTCGGTTTAAATGAGCAAATCTTTTAAAATTATAAGTACAGTGTCAGTTCTCCACAGTGCATTTTTTTTTCTGAAACAACGTGTGGTGGTGCCAGCTATGGCTGATTTCTTTTACCATCTTGAACTAGTAAAACGCCCTCGAGTAGCTGCCCCCAACGCACATCCGTAGATTAAGTGCATTTTTGTTTTCTTCGTCCATAGCTTTAAACTCCGTAATGGAGGCTGGAGTCCTGCACAAAGGGCAGTGCCCGGGAGCTGGCTCTGAGGCTTGTCAAGGAAGAGGTGTTCACAGATTGTTGATACATAGGAAGAAGGCTCACAGTTTCCTACTCCCCATTTTGAAATACAAAAGAGACAAGGGGCAGAGGGGGAGAACGGCTCTACGTGACCACATCTTAGAAGAGTTAGTAACTAGAGTTGGTGGGGGAAACTCAGTGTTCTCTGATGTCTCCATAGGGAAAAGAAATAATCTTCTTTTTAATTTTTTTTTTTTCAACGTTTATTTATTTTTGGGACAGAGAGAGACAGAGCATGAACGGGGGAGGGGCAGAGAGAGAGAGGGAGACACAGAATCGGAAACAGGCTCCAGGCTCCGAGCCGTCAGCCCAGAGCCTGACGCGGGGCTCGAACTCACGGACCGGGAGATCGTGACCTGGCTGAAGTCGGACGCTTAACCGACTGCGCCACCCAGGCGCCCCAGAAATAATCTTCTTTTAAGATGCATATTAGAAACATGGCAGTCTGCAGCCCCGCCATTCTTTGCATTCGAAAACAATCACGGTTTTTTCTCCCCCTAAACCTACCCCAGCGTGTGGAGAGGGTTTGGAATCCTCTCCTAGAACAAAACGACGTTACCTTGTCATTTAAGGTAAGGTGATGCACCTTGGCCAGCCCCAAAACGTGGGTTCATGCGATGGCTGTCATTGAATATACCGATCCATGAAGGTTAACGTCAAATAGAAGAGAAGGTGAAAGGAAGGTTAACGTCAAATAGAAGAGAAGGTGAAAGGGAGGTTAACGTCAAATAGAAGAGAAGGTGAAAGGGAGGTATCGGCTGCCCTAAATTGAAGGGCAGAACTCCCGAGAAGGCCGTTCAGGAAGGGCCCTGGTATGGTTACAGGTTAGAGAAAGGGCTACAAGTCTCTAAGTTTCAGAAAGTGGAGTAAAGAGACCCCACCATTCCAGCTGGGCCAGCATGTCCAACCGGGCCTCCCTGCAGCCTTCACAGTGGAGCCCACAGGCTGCTGAGCCAGAAGCGACATGGTGGGGACATCGGTTAAAGCCGGGCTCACGTTGTTAGTGGGCAAGGACAGAGGCTCATGTTTAACGTACTGAGGAAGGCTGGTCGGGCGGGAGTGAGAGCGGGAAGCACAAATGAGGGTAGAAGAGGTGTTTTGTAGAAACCTGGTTCATTCCCGAATCCTCGGTGGGCCTCATTTTAGGGCAGAACCTTAATGTACCCTGGTGATCGCTTTCTCTGGCAGGTTAGTAAGAAAGTTTCTTGTGTTTCCATCTGCACGTGGCCACTTCGAAGCATCATCTGGGAACTTTATTGAGATTGGAGTCTGGCATTAATCTTAAGGGTCCCTAAGTTGTGTCTGACTCCCCACTAGCATGAAAAATGGGTGGGTGGTGACGAGGATACCCGCTAACTAACGACATCACCCAGGCTTCTGGGGCACCTGGGTGGCATAGTCACTTGAGCATCCGACTCTTGATCGTGGCTCAGGTCATGATCTCATGGTTTATGAGATCAAGCCCCACGTTGGACTCTGTGCTGACAGTGCTGAACCTGCTTGGGATTCTCTCTGTCTCTCTCTCTCTCTCTCTTTGCCTCCCTCTCTCTCCCTCTCTCTGCCTCTCTCTCTCTCAAAATAAATAAAATAAGCATTTAAAAAATTATTATAGGCTTTTGAATAGTCCTATATCTCCATACCCGGTTGATGTGCTAAAATGTCAAAACCAAAGGATCTGTGTTTGTTTTGAGGGATGTGGGGAAGCAAGAGGACTCTAGGGAGCACGTGGCCTATCATGAAGCCCGTCTTGGGGAGAAAATCAGCTCCAATAGAGGAGGCAGTGCAGCTACCAAGTGGCAGGAACACCAGATCTAGCCCCTGGCGGAGGAAAGGAGCATTCATGGAAGAAGAAGGGGCCGGGTGCGACCTTGCAGGGTTGAGGAGGACACCAGGGGCGGGAAGACCCCAAAACCATTGGAATGTAGGGTTACTTCCTGGAGGCAAAAGCAGAAGTGTCATGAGAGGAGGCGTAACACACCCACGAGCCACCCTCCCCCCCCAGCAACATTTTCCTCTCTGGTCTTGGAATCTCCAAACAAGCCTGGCTGAAATTTGCTTCTGTACCATTCAGATGTTTGCTCCAGGGGTCTTCTCCTTAGGTTGTCTTTTGAGGGATGGCCCTGGATGGAGATGGGTCAACTTTAAGGTGACCTTTTTTCAACAGAGGCCATCTCCCACTAGAGGTCTTCTCCTCCCCTGGCTTCAGCTGGGCTGGCATCTGACAGACGTGTAAACAGATGCAAGCATTGTTGCTAATGACAGGTGATTATAAGAGGCATGGGGGCCAAGGTAATTAAACCGCGATTTGACAGGCACATTTGGCAATGTAAATTTCAGCATTAGAAATATCTTTGCGGTGTGCTTTCCCCACTTGGTTTGGCGAATAGGATCCATTCTTATTCTTGAGAGTGTGGCGCTTTGAGATCTGAAACCGTGCTGTCTGAAGTGTGGGGCTCCAAAAAACAGTTACCAGTGGACCGTGTGGGGAGCTGGGCGGTATCGACTCTTTCCAGGATCTGCTCTAGAGTGGGAATAGTGGCGGGAATGGGGCCTGTGGCCGTGGCGCAGGGATTGTATTTGACGTAGTATCGTGACTGATTTAATAGTGACAATGCCTTGGAGAGACACGTGAATTATTTTTATGCCACCGTGGTTTCAGCTTCTGTCCCTCTTACCTGGGTTTACCTGATGTCGCTCCCATGGATCAATCCAAAGATAGCTTACTCAATTCTCTTGTCCCCTAAAAAAAAAATCTCGCATCGTCAGTAACCTGTTGTTACACGGAACCACGGTAGAAACAGTCATCAAGGTCATGGAATTTGTCCACTAGATTTAAATGTAATATTTAAAAAAAAAAAGCAAACACTACATTCTTTTTGCTGTCAGGGTCATTAGAAATGCCTGTTTAGACACTTAGAGACTATTTCCTGCTAATGGCGGCAAGCTTGGAATCATGTGTTTGCCGGAATCCTATCTTCTATTGGGTAAATAGCAGACCTTCCTATAGACGTAATATTTACGGTTTTGACTACTGGATTAGCTATATGACTGGCTGTGTGCCTGTACAGACTAGCTCTTTTATAGTAACTGTGGGTAGCATGGTCTCTCCTAATACAGTGACAGGCAACATTTATTATTTATCACCTCGTCTGAAGGGGAAACTCCTCCCAAACAGGTTAGTTCATTCCTCTGCTGCAAAACCAGCTTTTTAATACTCTTGGTGTTGTGCACACCTGGCTATCTGAAGAGGTCAGTGAAGCAGACCCTTCAAAGGCGGCCAGCCACTGGCAGGCGAGCGGTTTCTTTTCCTCTGCCAATTTTGATTTTCTCCAGGGAGGGGGTATAGAGGGAGATGAATTTGTGAATATGGTTTGGTTTATGCCAGAGGAGTGCCGAGCGATCGTGCCTCTTTGTGGGATTGCCCCCCTCCAGCGTGGAAAGCTCCCAGCCGGCCTTTACATTCTGCTTCAGGCTGCAGTCAGTTCCGAAGCTGAAGCTTTTTTAAAGCTTTGTCAGGTAGGTTAAAAGGTGTCCCACCCCCGGTGTATTAAAAGAGAGAGAGAGAGATTAAACTCACTAAGCCTGCCATGTTCCCTCTAAAATATCAAGTCAAGATGATTTTTAAATCCAAAGTTACTAGGCTTGGGGCGTGTGACCTTTAGCGAAAGCAGCCTTGGAACTGGGGAGGAGAGATCCGTGCAGAAAGACAGTCGGCCCATGGGCTGGTGGCCTCAGGAAAGCTGCGGAAGCCAAAGTGAATCATCCCTGTTTCTCTGCCTTCCGGCCAACAAAGGCACTAACCCCAAACAAGTGCCCGGCCTGACGCCTGGGTCTCTGGATTTACCACAGAGGCCCAGGTAGCAGACCGTTTTTCAGAGCCACCTGTTTACGGCACAGCCTCTGGTGAGCTCCAGGGGGTTATGGATCAGGAAAGCAGGGCCCTCTGCCCTCAGGAGGCTTGAAATCAGATAAATACGACTGCTAATAATAACTCTTCATTGAACTTTTAATAAGCACTCAGGTGCTTCTCATGTATTATTTACTCAGTTAATCCCAAATAATTACAGTACTAGCTAAGGCTTTATTGAGTGCTTCTCCGTGCCAGGTACTTTTTAAAGTGCTTAACGTGAATTAACTCAACTATTACAATGTGTTTTGTTTTGTTTTTTTTTAAATTATCCCCTAATTTTAACAGGAGAAAAGGCAAGGCAAAGAGATGTTGAGTAACTTTCGCAGGGACACAGGGGCCTGGAGGCAGAGGAGCTGGGATTCCAGAGCAGGAAGTCAGGTCCCCAAGGCCGAGGCCTCTGCCGTCTGCCACCTGCCATCCACGGAACCCATGTTAGGATCACCTTGTGGGCGTGTGAAACTCAGACTGCCAGCCTTCCTCTGGACAGTTCACATTTCTGACAGATTCTCGGGGTGGGGGGGTGTGTGCTGATGCCCACTGCTCGATGCCAAGGAGAAGAGAGCCGTGGAAAGCAGTCACCCTAAAGCAAAAATAAAGAGAGAGAGATGTCATATTATTAATATAAACAGGGTGATTTGAGAATGCCAATAGCACTAATCATATTATTATTTTATTACTGTCACTGTAGCAGGCACTTAGTGAGCAGTTACTATGTCCTGGGCACCGTTCCATTAGCCAGGGAACCATCGTAACTGGTACCCTGGGCTGTGTCATTTACTCCTCACGGCAGCCCTGTGAGGCAGACACGACTGTTCACCCCATTTTATGGCTGAGGAAGTGGAGGCACAGTTTACAAACTTGCCAAAGTGCCCGAGCGAGGATTCGATCTTGGGTTCCCCCCCCCCCCCAACCTTCCCCCCGGTGTAATTCTGGAGCCCACGCTCTTGACCGCGAAGAGACCTGCGGACAGCTAAGGGGACTCAGAGCCACATCCGTGGAGTAGGCGGTGTGTGAGCTGGCCCCGAAGGAGGAGGGAGCGGAGGAAAGGCTGCCCAAAGGGAAGGGAGACGTGCAGGGGACTGGGTGGGGGGCGAGGACCAGCGAAGTGTGATTGGGCGCACAGCGTGGGGACTTCCCCGCGAGCCGCTTGGAGGAAACGAAGGATCCTGCTGGAAGCGTACGTTGAAGGCTTTGAAGGTCAAGTAGTCGATGGTCCTCAGGAGCAGACTCTGTGCCCCCAGGCAGCCGTCGGAGGCACACGCGGACTCAGAACTCGTCGTGACGCTTCCAGACAGGACGGTGGAGCCATTCTTTGTCGGAGGCGCTCTCGGGCCGTCTCTTCTCTCTGCCTTTCATGGCCGGGGAGCGTCAGAGCCCGTTCAGAGGACGGTTTGATTTCTGAGGTTAGCGACCCTGTGACAGTGACTCATGCCCTGCCGAGGGAGAAGCGAGGGTTTTTTTCTTTTTTCTTTTTTGGGACGCAAGCCACGTCCCACACAACCGGGGACGTGTGTGCACGTCGGGGCGCGTGTCCGTGCGCGAACGCACGTGCCGGCCTCGGAAAACGCCTGCCGTGGCCCTGGGGCGGCGGGTATCGTTGGAGTTGCCAACTTGTTTTATTTCTGATATTGCCTGGCAGCCCCCGAAGGAGGGAGAGGATGAATTTTCATCTCCCATTTACTAGACTTTCATTATATCGTGCTTACAGACACAGTGTCAGCACATAAAATGTTAAACATCACTGGTCTGAAAGAGGCTCCCATTGTCTTACCTCTGGTGCTGGGGGAATCTTGCTAGGCTTTCTGCAGTGGTTCTGTCAGTGTAATATGACATGAAGCGTTTCTCAGTAATGACAGACATTGAATATGAGTGACAGGAACCTTGACCGCGAGGAATGGGTTCAATTACCAGAGACGGGGGGTTACCTGAGATAAAACCAAAGGGCCCAATTGTGCTCGGTTTCGACCCCTTGACTCCCAGATCCAGAGCAGCAGAGACAAATGGCTGATTAACCAGCCCCTAGCCCTCTCTCTCTCTCTCTCTCTCTCTCTCTCTCTCAATCTCTCTGCAGTGATAAACTTGTTTGGATTTCCCCGTCCGGGGAAGAAGAGAAAAAAAAAAAAAAATCTACGGGTGGCAGGTCTCTAAAGGAAATACGATCAGAAAACAGGAGGAAACAGGAGGGCTGGTGCTAGTCATTTCTGTCTCTTGCAAGCACAAAACCAAAACCCGTCGTTCTATCTGGGAGCGGATCTAGGACACGGTGTCCGGAAATCAATACAAGATCAATGATTGCTCTCTTAGCCCCGCCTTCCTTTTGCAGCTGCAGCACACTGCTTCAGTTCACCTGTAGCCAACCTGACGCCAATGTCAGTGAGAGCTCCTGCCATCAGACGCCCTCCTTTTTTTTTCTTTCCTCCTGCAGGCTGCTCTGCTCAGCATCGAGCACAGCTTTCTGCTTGTTTATAGTCCACTGCTTATAGCCCCCAGATAGAGTTCTAGCAAGCAGCCCAATTAAACTGTCGCGGGCCGCCCTCACTTGACTAGCTCTGCGGAGTCATTTAGCCAACAGACATTCCTGACTATTACAGCTGGTAGCAGCATGTCTCCAGCGCTGGAGATAAAATGAATGAAATTTGTTATCCCGGGCCGACACTTGATCCCAGCTGTTGAACTAATGCTGTTGCACCTGAAGTTTTTCTTTATGGTAATTGCTGTCTGTGTTATTATTTCAGATCCTAAATTGGAGAAAATTGCAACAGGTATTAAATTCTTGGAGCCAATTCACGGGAGTCCTATTGTGCATTCTTCCAGGGTAGATTCCAACTTCTGTTCGAGGCGGGGAAGACAGATTTTGCTAGCCAGACACACTGGCTTGTGTTTCATTATTATCAGGGACATTCCACTTTGAGGTCTGGGCAGGCTTTTATCAGCTTTACCTGAAATCTGCTTTGAAATCTACTTTGGGTACTAATTCAGTCAGCATATGTTGGGACTGGCCCTGGGGAATTCGGTGACGATGACCAGCGCTGACAGTGATCAGTCTGGTTGACCCATGACACATCCTTGGTAGAGCGGTGAGTCTCCTGCATTGCATAGGCTTAGGCAAGCGGGTAGTGTGAAATAAGACTTCCCACAGGGCCCCTTTGGAAGCCACCGCTCTGTGTGGTAGTTCTCGAATGCACCACTTCACTGAGAGCCCATTGAATATGTATGTCACGGGTTTGAAGCCTCTCGGCCTCCCGGAGGCTGAGATCACTGGGCCTCACTGCCGGTTACCGTTCACTGTCTCCTCATTTCTGTTAACCTCCTTCACCAGGTCTCATCCTCGAGTTTGGGGATTTGGAGACTTTCCAGAATAACATATGAACGATATTCGGAGGAGAGAGCAGCCTCAGGAAGCTTGTAGCAGACAGCATGGGAAACAATGTCTTTTGCAGCATTCGCCTGTCTGCTTAGCTTCTGGTCAGCACTGACGGTGAAGGCTCCAGGCGGGATCCGGATCGAGAATTCGGGTCTGGCTGGTGGTGCAAACACTATGCTCGCCTTCAAGCGAACGCTCTGGGGGAAGGTGACCCCACCGATGCGGTCGCTTCCGTTTCTATCTGAAGACCACACCTGGCAGCCATCGCAGAACTCCTTCAATGTCAGGGGCAGACTCTCACCTTTAGAATCCAAAGGCTTTGTTCCTGCCCACATTAGGAAGCTTTGACAGGCTCTCGTCTGTATTTTGATGAGAAGCAACTGTGAGAAGCTCAAACCTCAAAGTAAAGGAAGATAGACACAGGGCGTGCGCCGATGCTCGCGCCATCCTTTGACCCCCCCCCCCCCATACCTGGGCGGTCTCCCGACTGGTTCACGGTCCCCTGATGTGAGGACCCCTGGAAGCCTGCGAGGAATCATCCGAAAGTCCTACTCAGGTGCTTTCTTTGCCGCTGTGGACATCTGTGCTTTGAATGCCAATGGCTAGTATCAGACTGTCGATGGTGGAGGATTTGCATCGCAAGTTCAAGTCCATAGAGTTTGTGGGATCTGCAACATACTGAACGTATGGTGGTCTGCATTACTTTCTATACTCAGAGGCCTTCACGCTAATTTGCTAATAAGATACTTTGAAAACTCCAATCTGTTGAAATTGAATTACTGTAATTTATAGCAAAGTTCAAAATGAGAAATCTGTATTTTCTTTGCCCACCGAGAAAACGAAAGATTAGTCTTTCATTTATATATGAAGGGTATCGAATATGTATAGAGTATCAAGTATAGAATATGTTTTTAAATCCTGGGAGATTTATTTCCCTACTCTCAAATCCAGTAAGAAAAACCAGCCTTTTCTTCAAAACCGAACCAAGACTAATCTGTCTTGCATTTTTTGAAATCATGAAATTCACGGCCGCTTTAGGTATCTTTAAACAATAGATTCACAAGCATACATTGACTTGCTCCCAGAGGTCCTTCAAACAAAAGCACATTCATTCTTGTCGTTGGTATTTGAAGATCGGGACGATACCACAGTAACACAGGTAAAACTTGTTACGTAATAACTGCACGTGTGCATTTCAGACCCAGCACGCATGCACGCACGCATTCTCCATCATGTTTCTGCCTCTGGATTTCACCAGCATGAGCCGTAAGCGCCTCTCTCCAAATCTTACCTGGACTTCGTGTTTTCTATACGTTGAGTTACTGTTAGGGCGTAGATTGTTTGACTCATTTGCTGTGGGATTGCGTGGAGAACAGGGTGGTGACCTCAGCAAATGAGCCTGGACAAGAGCGTGTTTGGCAACCGGCCATTATAACACTATATATAAAATAGGAGTCAGAATTTGGGAGATCCCTAGGATGGAGACAGCGGAGAGGATGACGGAGATTTGGGCTCTCAAAAGGCAAAAATAAAGGAAAACAGTGACCCTTCTCGGTGGCACTGGGTATTCATTCGTACGCCTATAGCCAGGTCAGTAGAGTCAAAAGATTCTTAAGATGGCAAATGTTTGGGTGAGGTGAGAGTAATGCGTAGAAAGGACGGACTCCTGAAAGTCTCTCCTGCAAATCCTGAAATAATTCCTTCCTTCTTTTAGGCTCACATTTAGAGAGTCAGACCTTGCATTAAGTGCCTTGTACCCACTGTAACCTTCTGTCTCGTTCTCCGTAATTCATTGAGGTAGAGTGTGTCCTCACCAAGGAAGAAAGTGGGCCCCCAGAAGCGAAAGTGGTGGTTCCCACTGAATGTTTTATACATAGTTTTAGAAGTTGGGACTCAAACCTGGGGCTGTTGCTGGCTAGAGCCACGGTACCAAGTTTTGGATTTGGGTCTCTGTGAGATCAGTTGCTCTTATCTTGGAAAGCAATAGAACTTTCAGCAAGGAACTTCAAGCAGATGGCCAAAATTCCTCAGTTGTTCCTGATAGGCTTTTATCCCGATGCTAGGCTTTTGTTCACTGCTGTGAAAAGTAAACCCTGCTGGGATGTAAAACAAAGTATACTTCTCAAAAGCTAAATTTAAACCAGTTTCCATAAGGGTGAATTACTTGGAATTGGTTGAGTTCGCTGACTCATGGGTCATAGTAGGTCTTCGTCTAGACCAGGGGTTGGTAAACTTCTTCTGGAAAAGGGCCAGACGGTAAATATTTTAGGCCCTGTGGGCCACACAGTCTCTGTCACAACTGCTCTGCTCTTCTAGCACAAAAGCCACCGTAGACCATGTGTAAACGAAGAAGTGTGGCTGTGTTCCAATAAAACTTTATTTACCAGAACAGGTGGCAGGATTTGGCCTGCAGGCCGTAGTTTGCCAACCCCTGGTACCACACCTTGAGGAAGAGTTATCTTTAAGGGAACCAGAAGACAACAAATGTTTTCTTTTCTTTATTAGTTGTTTATGTAGATTGCTGGTGACCAAGCAGTGCCTTCTCAGCATAATTTGAAACCCTTTTCATTGGCTGGGATTTTAAAGTTGGGTTTTTTGTTGTTGTTTTTTTAATCTCTTGTTTAAGCACATGTTAAATGTGTCCGTGTTCTTTCCATTATATATCTTGGTTGCCTTCCCAGACTTCAAATTGCAGTGAATTTATCCCCAAAGGAGGTTTGGTATCACTTCTCAAGATGCAATTTGAGTGTCGTCTGTTTCTGTAGTGGAAAAAGATTCCAAATCTTCATTATTGAAGTTTCACAGAAAATAATGAATCATTAAGATAGCTGTTACTCCGCGCTGTTAAGGTAGACTGCATCGTTGGCCATCTTGTCTTACAGCCTCACATCAGTCCAAAGAATAAAGTGGTATGAAGATTTAATTTTAGGGCTGCACATGAGGCATCGGATTATGATTTCTGGCCAGGTCCTGCCGAACTCACATTACATTACAATGAAACTGGTTTTTCAACTAAGAGTTTTCCAACGGTTAAAACTGCAAACAGACAAACAGAAGCCCAATAAACAGTTCGAGTCTCAGAATTATTTGCCACAGCCGCCGTACAAGTGTCCTTGTTGTTATGCTATTTCTGTATAATGACCCCCTTTGATACATCGTCCCATCACGGGCCACCAAATCATCGGGAAGAGGGCATCGGCCTCTTTTACCGAGGGAATCCGTGGTGGTACTCGACAGTAGTATTTAACTTTGATGCGCTTTTTTCCCTCCTTACAACTGCCCCCTCCTCACGGGCAGCTGTGTTGGGCAAGAGGGGAGGTCCCACCAGAAATTGCATTCTTAACACCCCGGCGTCTTTGCCACCTGCTTGAAGGTGTGCCTACGGATCCCTACTCTTACTGTCATGTGAGACACCTGTGTTCTCTTGATTCTCCAGCTCCCTACATGGGAGATACTCAAGTTACCTCCATGCTGTCGTCCCTCTGTGTTTTCTAGAGCAACAGCCCGGGGCAGTGGGAAAACTATGACTCCTGTCGCCCAAAACCCTCCTATCTTCAATGGGCCGCTTCACTTCTCTGACCTTTCAGTTCCCTCTTGTGCAAAATCAGAAGAGTGCCAACCTTACGTTATAATCTTAAAACTTCACGAGGAAATATGTTTACGTGCTTTGTAAATTACGCTGATCATGTCTGAGTTATTTTCCCTGCTTAACTAGCTAGCTGGCCTGGCCTTGTTCAGGAGGCCCCTTTGCCATCGTTAAAAGAACCAAATCCATCGCCCCGCTCTTCTTGGAGCATGACACGTAGAGTTGCCCATGTGAGAAGCAGCTTAATTGCAAATCAGCTGCGGTCGCTCTACGACAGAATGCCAGTGGGCACTGTTCCCATTGTGTTGAATAAATGTTACCCCTGCAAACACAACGTCAATCCGAAAGTCAACGTGTAAAATTTCTCCCACCTGCCTTTGCACCTTCTGACTGGGGGCTCCTATTTGACGCTACTGTTTGTCTCGTCAGGGTACAGCATTTTAATACATAGGGCAGGTCTCTCTGTATTAGCAGCCTGTGCAGATCTTTTGTTGATCTTGATTTCTCTTGGCTCGGGAGAACAGTTGCCTTCCAGAGCTCCCTAAAGTAAGTGCATATGCCACTAGCCTCTATTTAGAATCGGTGCAAGCCAACAACAGCCTCTTAAGTTTGGCGACCTGCTGTTACTTACATGTGATGTAATCACAAACAGAAAGAAACCTAACTTTACGTATGTAACTATGAGGGACAGGTGGATGTGAGCGTGAGGCACTGGTAACTTCTGCCCGTGTCAAATGAGCTAAATCCTTCCCCCCAAACCAGCCAGGAAAACATATGATACCATTTGCAATGGTAGAATGTTGCACGCTGTTCTCCTGTAATTATAATGGCCTGATCTGTGTGGGGTGGGTGAGGCTTACTTCACAGTCATTAATCTACTGAATCTTAGTATCAGTAGCCCATCTTGAGGAGCAGCGGTACTTGGCTGGAGGAGCAGGGCTTTGATTTCATTGTAATAAGGATAGCTTTGTTAAAATTCTGCCGCGCGGTGGTGCCTGAGGATTCTGGGAAGAGAAGGTTTTTCTCCCCCCGGCCCCCGCCCGCCCCTTTTTCTCCTTTTCTTACGTGGTGGGGATGAATTGTTTCTCTCTCTTCCATCCCCTAGGTTACTATTTATGCTCTCCCTTGATCTCCTGCTTGTCCCTTTATTTCTCCACGTTGTGAAAGTTTCTTTCTGTGTGACCAGGAGTCTGTTTAGCAGACCATATTGTGAGTGAAGGGCCAGCGTTTGTTGCCTGATTTTGGCAATGCTGGGCAGTCAGCTGGGATGTAATTAAGACTCTGAGAACAGGCTGTCTTCTCCACGGGAAGGGCATGTTAGATGGTGCTGGGATTTGGGGCTGTCAGTTTGGCCAAGGCTGGAGACAGAGAGCTGGGGACAGAGATATTTCCTTTCATTTATAATCCCTTTATGTACAGTGTATGCACTTGGCGAAGTTTACATATAACCTAGTGGCGAGAGCTTACAAGCCAACGCAGTGAAATTAGCATATGTTACATGTATATTTTAGTGATGTTTTAAAGCAAGCGCGTACTTCCAAAGTGAATTATGCATGGACGACAGCAATAGGGTTGTGTTGCGCTGGGTGTCAAATCCCACAACTTTTTGTCGAGACCGTGGATTTTACACTAAAAAGGCAGAAAGACTAAACGAAGTAAAACAGTTTTAATTTTTAACAGTTTGGTTCGGCCCAAGGAGCCAGGCTGTGACAGATATAACTGACATTTGAATAATTGGATTAATTTAGAGAAGGGCAAATCCAGTTTTGACGGTTGTGCTTGTGTGTACGTCTTCTTTTCTTTTCTTTTCTATTTATTTATTTTTATTTGCGGGGATGGCGTTGTGTGGCGTAGGAACGCAATCTGTGGGATGCCGAGCAGAGCTTGAGGAAAGGTGCACACGATGTATATAAAACCGTCATCTGGTTATTTTTACTGTTAATAAGTATGCGTGTGTGTATGTGTGTGTGTTCACACGGTAGTAAGCACTCTCTGCATTTTGTGCAAAACGAATGCACGGTGTGGGCTTCCTTCCGCTCTGTCAGTGACACGTGTATCGCACACACAAGCACCTCATACGTGCTCTTGGTAACAGAATCGATACGGCTGGAGGCAAACGTCCATCCCTTCACAGGCCATATAGAAAGCGTGCAGGCGGGCCGACTCGCGGTGACATCGGCAAGCCCTCTCCGTCCCTATGTCACTGGGTTACAAAACATCACAGCGCAGCAGAGGGGAACGCCTAATTTGGTATCTGGGGTGGCAGCAGCCAGATTCCCCGTGCTCGAGTCCTCGCTCCTCCATTCCTTCAGGTCTATGGGGCTGTTTTAGCTTCTGGTGTGAAGGTCATCTCAGCAACTTGAGATTGAGAAACCCAAGCACAACACCCTACTACCGCCTCCCCCCACCCCTTCAGAAAGCCCCGTAATTAAATATGCCAGCCAAACACCCCAAGACTAGAACTTGCGGCAGACGGTCTTGAACTGTGGCTCTGGGCAGGCTCTGGGAGCCTTTTTCCCCAGCAGGACATTAACAGACATTAACACTCGGGCAAGAAGTGTTGATGTGTGGTTTATAATGTTAGCACCCAGTTAGGCAGGTACAACACATGCTGTAGGAATCTTGTACCAACACATGTGTGGGTTGAGTCAGATTAATGAGAACCATAAAAGGAGAGACGTTCTCCTCAAGCCGGGACTTCATGCTTACCCTCCTCTTACCCAGCAAACCTGGTGCCCAGCTGGGTGGAAATGTCCCAGTTGGACGTTCGTCGAGATTAGCATAAAGAGGATGTTTGAGAGTTTTGTTTTGCTCCGTCGTTAGGTGGTCACGGAGCCCCATGTGTTAGTCAGGACTTCGCATTAAAACCCCGTTTCATCTGGTGCCTCTCCGGCCGAGAGGAAAGGAAACTTTCACGCCACGACCTAAGTGCCAGGCGAACATTATCATTTTCCTCCCTCGGCTTTCTCCGGCTCTTCTTCAAGTGGTTCTGAATGGTTGTGAGACACTTTCTGGTTTACTTTGTAAATGGGGCAGCGAAGCGTTCTTGTCTCCCGACTGGCTCTCCTCAGAGGATTCTCAAAGCCTTTTAAAATTGTGGGTTTTTCTGGGGCAGCCTTCAAAGTCCCAGGAGCGGAGGACCATCTGTCCTTTATATTAAAAGAATCTTCTGTATTGTGTACCTGATGTGCTTGTCCCAGAGATAGATGTTGTTAATTAAGGGACAGCATTTGTCCTTTATGTGAAATAAATCTTCTCCCTTGCCCAGAGAACAGTTTTGCAAGCTCGAGGAAACCATTAAGGACGCTCAGCCTGGAGTTCCGGTGTCGGCTAAAGGTCCACAGCCCAGTCTGTCATTCAGCCTTTGCTGTAGATCAGACATGTGGGACATGGGGTGTTTTGTTTTGTGTTGTGTTTTGCTTGCTTTCTAGTTAATTCGTCTACCAAGATTGTAGCCTTTTGGAAAGGCGTATGTGAGTGAACGTAACATGCAGTATTCGGGGTGGTTTGTGACTTTCCTGGGGAGATTCACACGTAGCGAGCTCCCAGTCTCATCCGCTGTGTCTTTCCGCGGCGGATAATGACGGTGCTCCTGTCCTCCAGTGCCACGTCTCCACTTTGCTGCTACACGGTCTCTGTTCCTACACCCCCTGCCCCCGGGAAAAGAATCATGCAAACATCTGCCCACGGCAAACCGAGCCAGAGTTCTGTCAGCTCATAGAAGACACCTCCCTTAACCTGCTGGATCTCAGTCTCAAGAAGCCCAGAAAATGGTTTGGATTGGGAATGTGGAAGGGCAGGTAGGGTCATACGGTCCCGAAGGGCTATCTGACAGCGGTCAGCCCCCGGTTCTGCCAGGCACGGAGGAGGAGGGTGGCCAGGGCCTTGTCAGGGCCTAGCTTGGAGGAAAGATTGCACCAGCAGAGACCGTTGACCCAGGGTAGAGGGGATGAGATGGGCCACACCGTCCTTTTGTTGGTAGGAAAGACCTGGAATGGGCTGTGCCGGGACCGGGAGAGTAGTGGATCGGTGCGTGATATTCTGGGGGTGGAAGAGTCCAGACCGAAGGTCAGCTTGAATATGCAGCCATTCACCTTCCGAAGAAGAATCACGTCAGATGTCATTCTCCACCATCCATTTTTTTTTTTTTTCCCTTTTTCCCCCCTCGTGATCACACAGACGAGGAACCGGGCAGGTGGCACGAGAGCGTGAGGCAGGCTCGGGTGTTGAGCCAGCAGGCGTGACGGCAGCAGCGCCTCCACCGCCTGCGAGGGCCGTTGCTTCTCAACGCCAGCCGGTCCCCACTTTGCGGACCTGTTTCCGATCCTCTGATTCGCCGGCAGAAGCTGTGGGTGTGAAACTTGCTGGCGCTGGCAGATGTTTCACCGTTTCAAAGCAGTACAGGCCAGAGAAAGCTCATCTGTAGGAAAGATGTGCTCTGCGGACTGCCGGTTTGCACACACGGACGTACACGGTCCAGTAACGTTGTCAGAGCGGGGATATTCCGGACGATAAGCTGACAATGTGGAAACAGTTTCGTGAAATAAAAGGAAACTCAGCCTCCGTGATTAATATTTGGGGGTATTTCCCTTTGAGTCTCTGTCTAGTGCGTATACATTTTATATGCATGCTTTAAAACAGTTGTAATCCTAGGAGCCTGCGTTTTTTCCACCTACCATTATAGGCAGTTTCCTTATATAATTTATAATGGCCGCGGCGCAGTCAGGGAAATGTATTGCGGTATGCAAAATCGTCCCCCGATTGCTGGACATTTAGGTTGCTTTTGATTTGACAGCATGGTAAGCAGTGTTGCAATTACACATTTACTTGTAGCACTTTTTCCCTGTTTGGGATGATTTCCTTAGAACCCGAAGGATTGCTAAGTCAAAAGATAGGAAAGTTGTTATGGCTTTCGGCATATATAGCCAGCCCGCTTTCCAAAAGCGTTGTACCAATTTACACTGCATTCAGGAAAATACGAGTATGCGTGCTTTCGGTGTATCCTTGCCAGCATTATTATCTTGGAAGATCCACCCCCGTATCGGTAGGTGAAAATTGGGCTCCCATCCTTTTTTGAATTTACACATATTTGAGATATGCCCATAAATCCGTTGACTGATTATATTTAGTCTCATAACATCTGTATTCACTGAGGCTAAATTTTGTTGAGGTTTTGCTTGCTTTTTACGTGTGTGTGCGTTTTTAAAGTTCTCTCTGTTAACAATTGATAGGTAATTTAGGAAGCGCCTCCCTAGCAAGGCCCTCCTCCAGGGGACCCCCTATCTCAGGATTGCTGCAGCTGCTACTTTTTACCGTGCATTCACTTGGAATGGGGCCAGGGCCCGCGCAGGATCCCCTTCCTGAAGAGGGGCTCTTGTGCGTCTGGTGAACCACAAGCTCAGGGCTGTATCTGCCAGTACGTTTTTGGCAGAGACATCTAATAAAATCTCATCCCCACCATTCTGCGAAATACAGTCACAAATTTGGATGGTGATTACCTTACGCCATTTCTTTGTAACCGCTAATCTCCACGTCCTAGATGATTTTTGTCCATCGCCTCCCCCGACCCCTGTCCCTCCCCCGTCCCTCCTTCCCCACTGTGCCTGGTGCCTGTTCTAACTACGGTGTAGATGGTACCCAATCCGGGTTTCTTGTAGCGTGGTCTAACAGAAAAGGCACGAGCCATTAATACGGACACAGGGGTTCTATTATTGGCTGTGCCCTCTGTTTAATAGTAGCTTAACAACAAGAACTTACCGAGTGCTGAAATACCTCTTAGCATTCTTGATAGATTATTGTGTCTTCGTCACCCTCCTCTTAGATAGGAGATGTTCTTTTACCCGTATAGGTAAGGACACCACAGCTCAGAGAGATGCAGTGTTTGTCCAGTGTCATACTTTGTTTTTCTGAACTAAAGTGAGTTTTTTGTTCCTCAACCTCTCAGTCTCTTCAGCTGCAAAATAGAGTTCCTGCGCTTTACCCGCAGGGGTGGCATGGAACTGAAATGGTGTCATGTGTACCTTAACTTGAGGTGGGTATTAAAATTCAGGACTTGTAATAAATTGTTGTTATTAACCAGCGCACCTCTCTGCGCCTCCCCCCCCCCCCCGCCCCCCGCTTCTTCGCTTATAAAACGTCGGTGCTGAACCAGATTATTTTCATTGGTTAGTTTCAGCTATAATGTTTTCTCATTAGCTACAGACTCCTGTCCTAGTGGAAAAAAGCCAGTGTGGTCGCCCTGGCCTGCGTATACTGCATAGGAAGTCTTCTCTGCCTCCCGGGTACCCCTGTCCCTCTGAGCTGGCTCTTTCTCGGGAAGTAGGTGCACACTTTCAGGAAGTTGGAGTTTTATGCCTTGGTGTGCACGGAGAGCACAGGGAGGTTCTCATAATGGGGTACTTGAGATAGCAGTGTGCACTGGCCACTTTAAGGCCATGAGGAATTGCTTGCTTTGGCTCTGAGGATATTGTGACCTCTTAAATATAAAAGTGGGAATAGACTTTATTTTTCCTCATACCTTACCCTCAGCTGGGAACTTAATTAACCAAGGTGGTTAATGGAGAACCAAGGTGGTTAACGGAGTCAGCTCCACACAGACATGCACTCAGGCTTAATTTCATACATCTCTCTTTTTTTTTTTTTTTTCCCAAATAAGGATCCAGGATCCCATATGGCACTTAGCCTCCTAAACAAAGATCATCAGCCCTAGACGAGAAGCAGGTGGCCTGGCACAGAGAGCAGAGGTTATTTTTGCCGCTGGGCTCCTGCCATTTCAGAGTTTAATAATGGCAAGGTTGCACAGCGGGAGGCTGACCCCAGATGCTCTCCCTTTGGTGGGGATAGAGCAGTCCCACCGCCTCTGCAGGGAGTAAACTTGATCAAATCTAGGTCACAGTTACTCTCCCAGACACGTCTCCGTCTAACCTTACTCCCATTTGCTACCTACTTGCCGCTTCCAAATCTGATCCATTTGGAGTGAAGTCACCAGAGTTAATTGTTGACCTACCCTGGTGTCTCGTCAACGCCTGTGATGAAGAGATCTTGGCATTTTCTTTCGGGTCGACCCTTGGGCAACAGGTTGGAAAGACTTTGTTTTAAGGGTGGTATTAAAGACCAGAAGTTGGAAGCCTTTACTGGACTCCTGGCTCCGCCTTCCCGGAGGGTTTGGCTTCCCTGTTTATAATCCGAAGAGGAATTTCAAGTCCAAACACAGGCGACAAAGATGAGTAAGAAGGAAAGAGCAAGGAAGAGGGGTAGTAACTGGAAAGGAACACGAGAGAACTGTGAGGTCGGGTGACTGTTATGCAGGCGTGTATATCTTTTACAGAACTCATTGAACTTGTACTTTTAAGATCCATGTGTTTTGTTGTGTATAAAACATATGTATAAGGAGTGAAATGCACTGGTGGTGAACTATAGACTGCATGCTTTATTTAATTGGTGAGCTATAGCCAGTTGCTTCCCCGCAGGATGTGGGCCCAGTGTTGCTACGGTTTCAAGGAAAGCCTGAAATTCAGATATATTTTTTAAATTTGTTTATGTATTTTGACAGAGAGTGAGAGTGTGCGCATATATGCGCGTGCGCACAAGCACAGAGGAGGGGCGGAGAGAGGGAGAGAGAATCCCAAGCAGGTTCCGAACTGTCAGCACAGAGCAGGACTTGGGCTTGCACTCACGAACCATGAGATCGTGACTTGAGCCAAAATCAACAGTCAGATGCCTGACTGACTGAGCCACCCAGGTGCCTTCAGAAACTCAGATATTTTTATAAAGATATGTAGACCTGTGGGCCCTATTTGGTCAAACAGAACACCAGTTTGTGATCTCCAAGCTGGAGGCTTCTTTTTAAAAAAGTTTTTTTTCCATGTTTATTTATCTCTGAGAGAGAGGAAGAGAGTGTGAGCAGGGGAGGGACAGAGAGAGAGGGAGACACAGAATTCGAAGCAGGCTCCAGGCTCTGAGCTGTCAGAGCAGAGCCTGACGCGGGGCTCGAACTCACGGATTGCAAGATCATGACCTGAGCCGAAGTTGGATGCCCAACCAACTGAGCCACCCAGGTGCTCCCAAACTGGAGGCTTCTTAATTCTCCCCTAAGGATCATTACAGTTGCAACATTGAATGATTCTGGCTTGCAATGAGGCCTTGAACCAAAAACAAACAAACAAGCAAACAAACAAAACAAAAAACAACCTCACTTACCTCTCAGTTTTCCTCTCACCTATAAGATGTTGGGAATTCATAACTAAACTTTACAGGGATCTGGTGAGAAGCATGAGGTATCGTGTACAAAACAACTTGGAAATACAAAGACGCAGCACATAAACACAAGTCTCTGTTACCTTTATTATTATTATAAAGAATTATTGACATTTTCAGAATTACCAGTGTTGAGAGTAAAAGCACCGAGCTTTTCCAGAATGGCTGATAGAAACATCAACAATTCACCATGAGTAAATTGCATGCGTGCAAATGAACATGCAGACTTTTCATTATCCTTGGAGGGGGATGTTCCTGTGTGGTGTGTGACAAAAAGAGAAGGCATTTCATTTGTACAGCTGCTCATATAAATTGCAGAAACTCCAGGAGCCAAAGTCCAAGGTACGGCAGTAGCATATAAGGAAATGAAGCTGATGCTATATTAAAGATTCCTTGTCACATGTACTCACTGCCTGGGGACGGGGTTGCTCCAGCCTTGTCAGTGACATTTTGTGAACAAGCAGCCTGTATTGGATGGTGATAAATGGATTATCTTAAATGTCATTCGGCAGTGTTTTAGAGTTGCAAGGAGAGTTTTGATATTGAGTTGTTGGTTAGTATATTCTGCACCAATCCTTTATGATGAAATAATCTCCTGAAGTTACATTCAGAAATGTCAAAGTTGCTTATTTCTTCAATCACCCGTAGCAGTTTCTATTACAAGATATGCAGAGAAGATTGTGTAATAATGTCAAACTATTTATAGCCCCGTTTCCTAGGACTCTCGACTCTCCTGGAGTTGTTTGTGTATTTAATACCAAAGATTTGTTTTTATATTTATATAAATTTTTCTCTTTCTAAATTGACTTCAGCTGAGAATGTTTCACGAGTTTTTATAGAGAGTACATTTAAAAATTGATGCTGGCATCCAAAAAACCAAGGCCAATCTAACCCTTTTTAAATACAGACATTCCCTTAATTCGGTTTTAAATATTATAGTAGTGTGTGTGTGTGTGTGTGTGTGTGTGTGTGTGCGCGCGCACACGCGCGTGTGCATGTGTTAGAGCTGTGTCCTTAACATTATATGGGTGGTATAATTATAACAAATTTAAGACATGCTGTTTATTTAGGATAAAGCAGTATGTAATACTTTGGCAAAAGACGTTTTATTAATTATTTCATGCTAAGGTATACATTATTACATTTTAAATATTTCTTTGAAATTCCAGGTTTCATAACATTACTGTTGCACAGAATATAGTCATTTGTATAAAGATTTGGTCCAGTGGGTTCATATGGAAATATGCACAAAATAGATTTTGAAAGCATGTCTCAAATTTTACTTGGCAAAGTTATTCTAAATATTGGCTTTCCTCCCCGAAAGATAAGCTCTTTCTAGACACAGTATTGAGACTATTTAATATCTCTCTGCACACAGTGACTCCCTTCAGCCCCTCTCTACTAATCTTACCCCCATCATTGCTTCTCCACAGTTTTTTTTTAAAAGGCATGTAATGTTTATTTTAAAAAATAAAAGCAATATAAAGAACAGTGACTTGGACCATAGAAAATTACTATTTCTATAGATCAAAACAGCCACATAGCAGCAATTTTATACAGCTCATCCTAACAGCTAATATTTCTGTCCCCCTAATAGTTTACTGTATGCTAGACACATGCTTGATGTATATGAATTTGATGCAACCCTATGAGTAGGGACTGTTATCACCCCCAACTTGCAGATGAGAAAGCTGAGGGGCAGGTTGATTTAAGTCACAGAACCAGCAGCCTAGCTCCATTGTCTGCAGGTCACCATGACTCTGTATTGCCTCTCCAGAAAAGCAGACTTCCCTTTGAGTGCCCCGCCAAGTATATTGCTTTTCCCCCGGCGAAAAGTGATGTGATCGGCTTGGTGTGTGTCCTGTTTGATCTACCTCTTCTGTGCTTGCACACATTTATGTATTATTACCCATAGAAGACATATGGTGTTACTGTGCTCTTTTTCTTTCCTATGCAGTGTCTCATCTTTCATTCTTCCTTTCCTCATCCCTTCCTTCTTTCCCTCCTTCTCTTTTTATTTCTTTATAAAATGGTTTAATCCATACCGTTCTACAACTTGCGTTTATTGACTATAACCTGACTTAGAAGACTGTTCATGTGAGTCCATCGAAATCTAATTAATTCCTTTTGGCTGTCCCATGATTTTTCATAATACATGTCCTACTTTAACTACCGTGCTCTTGATGACTGTGATTTTTTTTTTTTTTTTTTGCTGTCATAAACCATACTGTAGTGAAAGCACTTTTTCATGACTCTCGGTGCATATATGGACTATTTCTGCAGCCAAATCCCCAGCAATGGTACTAATAGGTTAGATGTGTGTGCGTTGAAGATTGTAGTAACTGTGAAATCACTCTCTAAAAGAGCTATGCCCATTTACATTCCCATCAACTGTGTATGAAGAACTGATACCAATTTGTCACTCTTGATCATTGTATTTTTGCCACTTTGATAGGTGGTGTTAGTGGACCTTTTACTTTTTCTTCTCGTTTCATCTGTTCACATCCTTTATGCAATTTTCTGTTAAGTTGTTTATCTTTCTCTTTTTGATTTGTGGTTCTTCGTGTGTTCTGTATTTAGTCCTGTTCCTTGATTTATATTTTGGCCCGATCACCAAAGTTTTATGTTTTGAAATGGAGGGCTTATTCCCCTCTCATTTTCTTTTTTTAAATAATTCTGTTGCTGTTTCCTGCCTTTTACTTCCAAACGAACTTTAGAATCACGTGGTCAGATTCCATTGTTTTAAAAATGCTGTTGGCATTTTTATAACGAGTGCATCGAATTTATAGATCGCTATGTTAGAGAACTTTAAAACAAACGTTTTCCTCATCCATTAGAATAATGTGTGTCTTCATTTGCTACTGTTACCTCTTGTGTCTTTTAAGTAGAGTTTTAGAATTTTTCTTCACATCCTTTTACATTTATTTTTAGGTATTTTAAAGTGTCACTATTTTCAATGGAATTACACACATGTAGGATAGCTGCTGAGTTTTTATCTTTATTTGTGTACCTTACTAAATTCTTTTCTCATTCCTAGTAGTTTTTCAGTTGATTTCCTTGGAATTTCTGGATAGCGAATGATATAACATAACAATGATGTTGCCCTTTTCTCTCCAACACAGATACTATTTTATTTATCTTTCTTCCTGTCTTAGCTGAGATTTACAGAAAAGTGTTGAATAGTAGTAGAGTTGTAGGCATCTTTATATTTTTTTATTATTAACTAGGACAGTTCCAGTGTCGCACAAGTCAGTTTGAGATTTCTAGTCCATACTTTTTATCAAGTAAAGGAATTTTTATTCTCTTTGATGCATATTGCATTCAATTGGATCCTAATTTTTTAGGAGAGAGGTTGTCTACTGAGATGACCGTATGTTTTTTTTTTTCCTTTAATTTGTAAACGTGATATATTACATTGTTAGAGTTTATGCTGTTGAACCATCTTTGCATTCCTGGAATGGACCTGACTTGATTGTGATGTAATACACAGATGGACTTGACCTGCTGGTATTTTATTTACTATTTTCCTATTCATTTTCACAGGTGTGACTTCCCTGTAGAGGTCTTATCCCTATGGACACCCTACTTAACAGGTCTCAGTAGACTTCATTCATTATTAACTTTTTTGTGAAGTAGACACTTTTGAAGTTTCTCCAAGGCTTGATTGGTTTCGGGCTTTTTTTAGCATCAAGACTTGCATGCAGCGTCCCTCACGTTTTTGAACTTTATTTCAATTTAACACTTTCCAGAGGAAAGGCATGCATTCACGCTTTCAACTTTTTAGCTTTTGCCTCCCAGCTTCTTTGTGTGGAGGGAGTATAAATATTTCCTTGAAGCATGATGCTGCCCCTTTATGAAACCTGGAATTGCCTCTTTTCAATCGGAAACTATAAATTTTCCTCTTCATTCTTAGCCCATTGGAGCCATAATTGTATTTAGTCCTAATTTATATCAAATGTTCCCCTAGAAATAGACATTTACTATTTCTAAAAACTGTTAATGTTTATTTATTTTTGAAGGAGAAAGAGAGACAGAGCGTGAGCTGGGGAGAGCAGAGAGAGGGAGACACAGAATCTGAAGCGGGCTCCAGGCTCTGTGCTGACAGCCCAGACGTGGGGCTCGAACTCACAAACCGTGAGATCATGACCTGAACCGAGGCTGAACGTTTAACCAACTGAGCCAGCCAGGTTCTCCAACATTTACTGTTTTATAGTGACCAACACCTGGTTTGGAGAAGACAGTATTTTGTCTTTTTTTTTTTTTTTTTTTTGCAGAATGTCATGTATGAGGCATGCCTACCAACACTCCCCCTTCTCTGGCCCATGCAGATGTCACTAATCTGACTGCCTCTTCCTTCCTGAGCTCCTATATAGTCTTCTCAACAGAGCATAGTGAACAGCTACCACCATTTGATTTGGCACTTAAAATATAGAATGGAACCTATTGCTGTCCCTAGTGTCATGGAAAAGGCATAGATTGGAAGCCAGGCACCCTGGGTCATTGCAATACTTGGTCTTTGTTGCCACAACTATCCAAGGAAGAGATTAAGCTGGGACATCTCTGATGGATCTTCTGTTTTGAACCTTTACCACTTCTGTTTACATAGGCTCCTTCAACATTGTTTCAGGACCCCAAATTTGCATATCTTCAGGATTTGTAAATCTCCACTGAAGGGTACATTTGGAGTTTTTATGTCCCCATTTTGCTGTTTTTGTAAAACAGCAAATACGTCTTGCCCTTCAGCGAATTCTTTTGTTGTTGTTCAGTACTTCCTCCTATTTTTAAAATTAATAAATTCTCCTCGTAGAATATTCGAAAACTACATAACAGTATAAGAAAAAGACAAAAATTACCCGTAATCCTACAGTCCAGAACTGTTAGCATCGAGTGTATGATTAGAAAGATTTCTGTTTTAAAAAGTTTTTGTATCTTTCTTTTTCACAGAATATTATTTTGTGATTATTTTCTCATTAATTACATTTCATTCAAGAATAATCCCCCTCAAAATATACAATCTGTTTAACTATTATCTTTTTTCACTTTAAAAAAATGTGTTTAATGTTTGCTTATTTTTGAGAGAGAGAGAGAGAGAGAGAGAGACAAACAGAGCATGAACAGGGGGAGGTGCAGAGAGAGAGGGAGACACAGAATTTGAAACAGACTCCAGGCTCTGAGCTGTCAGCCCAGAGCCTGACAGGGGGCTCGAACTCACAGACTGTGAGATCAGCACCTGAGCTGAAGTCAGACGCTTAACCGACTGAGCCACCCACGCACCACCTTTTCACTTTTAAATATTATGACAGATATCCTTTTATATAATCTTTGAGCCTTTATTGAATAAATTTCTAGATAGCAAATTACACGGTGAAAGGAAGTATACTTTGTAAGTTCACAACACATTGTAGTACTTGATAAATATGTGTGCAGTGAGTGTTTGAATAAAACATTACCCACTTGATTTTCAGAAAGATGTTCCAATTTACATTTTCATCTACAGTTTTTGAGAATGCCTTTCTCTTCTCATGTTTGGGAGGATGGAATATTACCATTTAAAAAAAAATCTTTGCCAATTTTAGGGGCAAAAAGTTACCTCTCATTTCATTTCTTTGTCCCTACTATGGTTGGACATCTTTCATGTTTCCTGGCTGTGGGTATGTATGTGAATTTCTTGTGTTTTATGTCAATCTCTGCCCCCCCCCCTTTGGAGGCATACATGTTAATTGTTAATAGCTACAAAGTCACAAGCTCATTATCAAGGTGTCGCTACTCTTTGACAATTATAACTAACTTTGGGGGCAGAATCCCAATATGGAGGTAAAGAAGAGAACTAGGAAGTCTTTGTACATCTGACATGACTCTGCAGTCACTAACTTTGCTTTCCTAGGTCGATGCTAAAATTGAGACGTGCCAGCTCTTTTGGTCATTTCTGAAGCTCTTTTGGTACTTGCCCCCTTCCCCTTGGCCTTCATTCAGTTTGCCCTGTCCTTGGAGCTCTTGGCTTGCACAGGAAGCCTGAAGCCAAAGCATGCGAGCTCAGAGACTCTCATCTCTGGACTTGAAAACCCGGCTTCCAAGCTTCTGCTGCTTACCAGCAGGCCACGCACAGCCCTTCCTACCAGTGAGGGAACCCAACCCGCTGCTCCCAGCTGTGTGTGGCCTTCACGAGTCGAACTATGAAGAAGATAGAACCAGTCCCACCCTTAGGTCTAGAAGAACTGGTTACTCGTGTCGTGAAACCACATGCCTTTGCACTTTTCTGTGGCGACTCCTAATTATTCCTGACTGGAATCCCTTGATTTATTCCTCATCCTTCTAACTTGATGCTCCCGAGGCCATTTTATCAGTTGTGAAATTAGTCCTCGACCTCTGTGTTCTGGTGAGATTATTATTTTTTTAACGTTTATTTATATTTGAGAGAGAGAGAGAAAGAGACAGACAGAGTGCGGCCGGGACCGGGGCGGGGGTGGTGCAGAGAGAGGGGGAGACACAGAATCTGAAGCGGGCTCCAGGCTCCGAGCCGTCAGCACAGAGCCTGATGCAGGGCTTGAACTTGGAAACAGGGAGATCGTGACCTGAGTGGAAGTCGGACGCTTAACTGACTGAACCACGCAGGCACCCCCTGGTAAGATTATTTAGCAAAACTTTTGCTACATGGAAACCAGAGTGGCTGAGAAAAAGCCCCGCTTCTGCATCTGTCACGGTCAGGACTCGCCACACAGGTTACACTCTGCATATGGGCTCCTGGGTAAGGGAGCCGCTGTGAAGAAGAGCTAATGTCCAGCCCATGCTCCAAACCGGGAGACTTTGCATGCCCACACGGGGCACCTTTTTCTGATTTGCCCAAAGGTGCTGGAGACGCTTGCTGAGGCCCCGATCAACAGCGCGTATGTCCTACAAAGTGCCTCTCTTTCCAAGCAGGTTAGGGTCCAAACAGCTGTCTGTAAGACCGCTTTTGCTTGTAAATCCGAAGCAGCATCGAACAGCCAGCTACTGACAATTCTGTCCGGCGGGGATGGGAAGTTCTTGGGTAAGAGAAAAGAGATTGTATTTAAATAGCTCGGTATACAACAGTTTTCTTTTTCATTGCAACATAGTTGGGTTTTTTGTTTTGTTTTGTTTTCCTTCCTAGAGCAACCATAACGGACACAGGATTAGCTGCAAAAACCACTTTGTCGTACTTTGGAATTACAGAATTCTACGTTCCCACAGATTCACGTTGTACACAAGGCTAAACAGACTTTAGCCAGTTTTCCTCAGAGAGGGATAGCATGGGTTCTGCACAGTATTTCAGGCCTAGCGAACTGTCGTCAAATTTGGAGGGAAGGTCGTGTCAACGAATCTTACATTAAATTAAAAAAATGTTTTTAAGTGGTTTTTCTTTTTCAGTTGGAGGTAAAGTTCAAGTGGCTTATTCCTTTGTGTCCCCCCAATCATTGCACCAAAAACACAAAGCAATCTCCCCTCGTAAGTAATGTCAGCAGCCATGAAGGAAAACCTGAAGCCCTAAATGGCTTTTAAGAGCCATTCTGAGCTTAATTTTAGTATCTGGATCCTGGGCCTCCGAGAAGGATGAGGCACAGGCTCACCCCACCACACTTTCTCATTGGCGAGCACTGCAGAGGAGGAGCTGGGGGGCTGTTAATCTCAACCTCACTGCCCGTGAAGGTGGAGGGTTGCACGCTCGTGGAAAGGCACGGCACGCCTCACCTGCACCTCCCCCCTTTGGCCTGCCCAGTTTTGCGAATATGATGCAGGGAGGGCGCCTTACGTGAGATTTCAATTTTCCTTTTCGTGGTGGAAATTAAAGTCTAAGTGACTTTTGTTAGGCCTTTCATTCAGATACCATGATCAGTGAGCGGATAAAGAAAGCCTCACCCTGACGATGTTCCTGTGCCCTAATGTCACAATCCAGAGGCGTTTTCAGTGGCATCGCTTGTTTGCCTGGAGGGTTCAGAGAGGTTTCAGTCTCTCCCACACCTCGTCCCGAAAGTTGCCATTCCAATACCTGCTCGTCAGAACTTGTTCATCCGCACTGGTGATACAAGCCCTGTCTTCGAGTGACAGAAGGCCCAGAAATACTGCTCTCGTGGCGGCTCTGCCCAAGAAACTTAGTTTTCTAACTGGGCTTCCGAGCTATGGAAACTTGGTCACCTTTCACCTGAATCTCTAATATGCTTTGCAAATGAGGAGCTGGTGAGAAAAATATGCAGCTTGAAGCTGGCAAAGTTTTAAGTGGGTAAAGCTTGTAGTGTTCAGATCATAGCCCCAAATTACTTAAGGGCTTCTGCTAACATGGAAATGAGACTCTTTTCTGCCGAGAGATTGGATATTCAGATAGATTTTTTTATGAAGGAAATAAATATTTCAACATGCAAACACTACCCAAGCGGGTAGTGATGCTTCAAAACAGGGTCAGAGGTCAGGTGTTTTGGTTTTTTTTTTTTTTTCCTGTTTGTTTTTTGGGACAGCTCCCAGTTTAAAGGTATTGCACGTTACTACCTACCCCGAGCCTCACATGGTAAAGTAATTACTGCCAGCTAGCACAAAATATGTACATTCATTTTTATTTCCAAAGGTCCTGAGATTCCTCTCTGCATTTTTTGGTGGTCCTCATTATAAAAAAAAATAGATCACGAAGAATGGATGGTTTTTCTCTATCGTAACTGTAAAAAAAAAAAAAAAAGAAAGTGGGGCTGAAAAAATGCATGTCTGATAGGTCAACTTTGAACAGACTTAATTTGTAGTAATACGAGTAAATAAAAATAGAACGTGCTGGTTTTTTTTTTTTTCCTTTAGAGAATAGTGTGGTTCGTTTTCATAGTTTGCCCACAAAACATGCCACAGACCCCCTAGGGTATTGGATACCTGGAGGAGAGGCTGACCGCTAGGTTATCTGAGCAGATGGGGGTCGAGATGTCTTCAGACAGGCACAGGGATGTGTGGCACGGCATTGTTCTGAAGCTCCAACACCGAGTGGAATTTTGGTCACAGTTGGAATTGTTCGATGGGACTCAGGGCTTCTGCAATCTCCCCCCCCCCCACCCCCACCCCTTCAAATAGGGAATTTGCGGAGCAGTTAATTAGTAGTTACGCAAAACAGCAGAAACGGCCCAGATCCGCACAGGAGCCAGCAGGTAATGTCAGCGAGGGAGGCGGGCGAGGTACAGTGTGGGAGGGAGCTGAGGGCACCAGACAGAACCAGAAAGCACACTTCAGCCGAAAGAGGACAGCCAGCCAGTCCTCTGCTGCAGCCCGCGGTCGCCGTGACCAGCCCACTGCCGGCCATGGGGCCAGGCGATCCCGTTGCGATGCACCCGCCAGGTCTCTTTTTTCCGAAAGAAGCCAGAAATCCAGATTTTTTTTTTTTTTTTTTTAACGAACCGTACTTCCGTAGAAATGTTGACGGCTAACTTTTTTTTGAAGTTTAAAAACATGTGTGAGGGCTGGGTTTGGCCTCTAAGCCACGGTCGTGACTTCAGCTTGCACAAAATGGACCGAAGGGGAGCTGGGCGCTTCGTGGCAGTACCTTCTCATTCTCCAAGGGAGGTGTTCATAGCTGGGTGGGTTCTGAACAATTACTGAACAATTCTGTAGACTCCACCGCTAGGGTGAAGAATGTAGTTACTCTGAAAACGAGGGCAGCTTCTCACATTTATGTCATTTTTTCGTGCTTTTGTTTTGTTTTGTTTTAGAGTCATAGATCCTTTGTCAAGGCTGACCTAACTAAGAGAGTAGAGTTCCAGAAAAGTTGGTAGGACAGAGCCGCCCTTAGCTTTCTTTCCTTGCTGACTTTTAACCCATCACAAAGTAATTACTTCTCTCTCCTCCCCGCCTCTGGCATCAGCCTTTGGAATGTGGTTATTCTTTAAAGTTCACCGTGAGGCAGGACGTTATTCACACACATCTCCTTTCCCAGAGCTACTAAGCCTCAGTAGAAGGCAACGTTCGTGCCACGCTCAAACAGATGAATCATCACTCGATGTGTGCTTTTGAGTAACTGCTGGTTTAGTAATGATCAGATAAGACTTTGACGAAGTCCGTGATATTGTAATATGATTATTTTAATATTGTTTCTTTGGGGCCGTCCTTCACCCTTTCTCCTGGCATCTGAGTTTCTTGGGTAGAGTGGAATGACGGAAATATGTTTGTTCTTCAGGGCAGAGAGGCGTGGTGGTGAGTAGAGAAATTACAGTGTGTCCTCAGCCGCCACTGATGTCCTTCCAAATAGGTGAAGTTTAGTTTAAAGCCTGCCATTAATTCTTGGCCCCTGGCAAGAGTGGTACAAGGTTGCCTGTTTGTCCCAGTGGGGGGGTGGGGGTGGGTGGGGAGGGGGAGGACAGCAATTAGTCAATGACATTTATGACCGATTTATAAAACACAAATGAAATAATTGGTTACAAAATCATGACAAGCCTTCACTTGTCGTTTGCAAACTTGTTCTCGACACATTGTGAAACTTTTATTACGAACACCCTTTGCAGAAAGCAAACAGCAGCCGATCTGAAGAGACCAAGCCAAAGCCCTTGGCTTTGGGAGTAGCTGTGGGAGGAGAAGATTCTTGAAGTTATGTTTCCTGTCCCCTTCCCAAACAAGCCCCCTTGTTACTAGATCCAGAGCCCGTTTCGGGCAGGGAATCACCACGGTTTGGGTGTAAGACGCCCAGGTATGAAAAAGCAAAAGAAAATCTTTGCCACCAAACTTAAAAAAAAAATTCTTTTTAATGGTTATTTATTTTTGAGAGAGACAGAGGCAGAATGCGAGCGGGGTTAGGGGCAGAGAGGGAGGGAGACCCAGAATCCGAAGCAGGCTCCGGGCTCCGGGCTGTCAGCAAAGAGCCCGACGCGGGGCTCGAACTCACGAGCTGTGAGATCACGACCTGAGCCGAAGTTGGACGCTCAACCGACTGAGCCACCCAGGCGCCCCTTTGCCACCAAACTTTGAATGCATGGGAGCCCTGTTTGGTCTTTGATGAGATTTAAGTACAGGCTGTTTGTAGAATAGTTAAGGGAGAGGCAGTGTGCGCACTTACAGCCCTTTGCTTGCCCCTTAAAATACCGTCTCGGGGCGGCATCGAGGAAGGAGTGCCAGTGTTGACCCCAGATGCTGGCCCCGGGTGATTTTTCCGTTTCCACATCTTTCAGTGCCTCACCTCTGATCCTTCACCTCCAGAGAGAGGACATTCGCCAAATCGGACGAAAAGGGGAGCCAGGAGCTAACTGTACATGTAAAGATCGGTATCCTGGGATATAATTTAAAGCTAATTTTTAAAAGAGTTTGTCCATGCCTTTGATAAGGACGTTCTCAGTTTGAAACCCATAGTTTTAGGAGAGATGTTCCCTTTCTTTCTTTCTTTCTTTCTTTCTTTCTTTCTTTCTTTCTCTCTCTCTTTTTTTCTTAATTCCTCTTAAACGTTTCAGACCCGTGATCCGATAGGGCTGGCTGGATCTACGTCTTTTATTTTTCAACACTTCTTTGCAAAATTAAGAAAAACTGGCTGGTCTAGTTTAGAGAAGAAAGCGAACGTGAGAGTATTTTCATGAGGCATTCCAGCACCAAAGCCTTTGCTTCTGGTGATAGACTGCTGTAATTTTGAAATCATTTCATACCACGCTAACGCTCTCAATGTCCAGTTTTCTACTCAGACTGCTTAAAACAACAACCACGGCCACCCGCTTTTGTGAAAAATGGGATTGGAATCAACAAAAGGAAAGCCAGCCGTGGACGTTACTCAGCAAGGCCAGGTTAGGCTGGTCTGTGTTCTTCCAGAACATACCGTGGAGGATTTCAGCCATCTCAGCCTGGCAACATGGGGTTGCCTTGGCCTCCTTGGTGAAGAGCAGCCACGCGTTCCCTTCTCCAAAGCTGAACATCGTCCCAAACGCTCTGGATCCTTCTGACGAGCCTTTCTTTGTGTGGCACACAGGAAGGGACGGGCCATGAATATGCAACGGCTCACATGTACTGTTGTCTTCTGCAAAAAATCCCAAAAGCGTGCTCTGATCTCAGGGTTGGGAGCCCATTTCTGATTTCAGCCTAGACAGGTCTGCTGAAAACCATAATCAAGCTGATTGTATTGCCCTGGAATTCTAATTTCCAATTTAGGGGTTTGCTATATAATCTCTAGTAGAGTGTGTCTAATCTTCATGAAACCCAGAGTCTTTATATAAACTCTATGGATTTCCTTCCATGTGTCTAGGCCGAGTGGAGCTGTGTCTTTAGGCTGAGCTGGAGAGACATTAAATTACTGAGTTACATGAAGGCAGCGTTGTGAAGTCGCTCTCTTTTTGAAAGACCAACTCAAATTCTATATGCTGCAGCTTTGATCCTTTTCATTCAATTCTAAGTACACTTGTTATTATAGTAACTGTTGTTTGTATGTTATTTTAGCTTTTTACTTAAGTAGCTATTTAGCAATTTAAATGAAAATGTAATTAGGTTACATCTGTTTTACATGCATGTAATACCACGCAGATGTAAACTTCTATTAAAGCCATATTTTCTTTTTGGCAAGAAAAGGCAAAAACAAAATTGCACCCATCACTGGAGTACGTCCTGCTCTTTAAAAAAAAAAAAAAAAAAAGTATACACAAAGCGCCGTGCGATTATTTATGCGGTGGTGAGAGTGTATCACTTCTATTTTTCAAAAAAGTGAAAGAACCAACAAGTGCCTTATAATTTATCTGGATGCAGAGTTTGAAAAGGACAGTGTCCCGTGGGTTTGTGCAGACAGGGGTGCATCCACCTGTACGTCACATTCGCTGGCTCTCACAACCCACGCGCGGCGGGAAGGGCCACGGGGCCACCTGGGGTCACGCCTAGTTCTGCGTTCACCTGACTTCGACAAAGCCACTTTCCTTTCCTCTGTGCTTGTTGAAAACCCGAGGAGGAGGAGTATTGGCCCAACCTGCCTCCCGGGCTTGTCATGAGGAGCAAGTGAGATAGCGAGGGTGCAGGTATTTTGAACAGTATAAAATAGAGTGGTGAGTGGATCTGTCTGCAAACAGCCCCTCCCCTCTGCTCCCCCACCTTTTGTAGGCACAGTGGGGATTGAACTCCGAAATTAGTTCTCCTGTTTTGGGAACCACGGCCTCCCTTATAGCCTGTTAATAGGATTTATAAAACATCATTTCAGACAAAGTCACTTATCTTATTTGCTAACGAGACACAAAATTTGGACTGTCTGGAACCAGGTAGTATTTTAAGAGCTGCCCATTTGTCCCGTACATGTTCAGTATTTCAATGCAGCCATTTTTAACGGTGGTTTTTTATGGTGTCAGTAAAAATATTTTCATATAATTCTTCCTTGTAAATATGGTTAAACTTTTAGCTTTCTGCTACTTGGTGACCTGTTAAATGACTTAATGTGCTTTCAAATTGATCGTTCAGCACCAAGACAATAAGCAGCCGGGAGGAGCCAGGTTTATGGCATTTTGCTCTTTTGTGTCGGGGCCTTAAGCTGAGCGATGAGAGGGGAAAAAAAAAAAAAGTCTAGCAGAGTTTGCAATATTCAACTTCTTAAGAGTTTTTTCATCTCGGATTCTCAAAGAGGGAGCATGGACGATAATGCTTCCTTCTCTTTTGTCCCTGTTTTAAGAAGCTAGTGTCTTAGATGGCAAGGAAAGGAAATATTCCCTCCACGTAGCGATAGACCTGCCATCCATCCGACGCTTACTATGTGCCAAGTGCTGTTCTAAGTGCTTCCTGCATTGTTTAATCCTTTACGGCAAATTCACGGGGTAGGTAGCACTGTCATCCCTCATTCTTGCGGTAGAGAAATTGGACCCCCCCCCACCCACCCCCCGCCACCCCGCCGAGAAGTTAAGAATCTTTTCCAAGGTTATAGAGCTAATAAGCAGTGGAAGGAGGATTTTTAACCCGGACAGTTTGGCATTGATGCCTAGTGTTACCGCGTGTCATACTAGGGTTTGTTGTGGTGGTGGTTGTTATTCCTTTGTTTTTGTTGTCTGCTATCACCTGAATCAAGCATCTGTGACCTAGAAAGAATCTTCAGATACTCTTTCTCCCTGCCTTCCACTTTTCCAAGTTCAGAAAAATACACGTGGAAGCCCTCGGTACCCCAGAAATGAAAATAAATACTACACAGTACTCATGATACTTGGGGTTTCGTTCACGGGGGCTTTGGGTGAGGAAGTCTGGAGGAATAGAATGCCAAGGAGGATGAAATACATACTAAATAAAGATTCGGCTGATGGCCCTGGGAGCACAGCCGAGAGAGTAGTCAAGATGGGGGGGAGAAGCTTCTTTTGACCTGGGCATGGAAGAATGTAGGGGATCGTGATGCGCGAAGGAGGCAGGCAGTATGTCAAGCTTCAGGAACAGAGTGAGCGAAGACGTGGAGAAAAGAAACCACAAGCTGGCCTGTTGCACTCGGGAAAGCAAGATGTGGCGAAACCTCACGTGGGCACTGGCCGAAAGAGCGCCGGGCCGGAAAGAGAACGACATCACCCAGATAGGGCGATGAGAACGGGCAGCTGGTTAGCAATAAGGAGGGAAGGGGTAGATTTGAGGAGGTTACTGGGGGCTCTAGCCCAGTAGGCTGGTAATCACGTTAGTCATAAAAGCCAACTCCAGTTCAAGAAAGTCACGTATAGGGAGAGAGAATCAGGTCCGTGAAGAACACAGACCCTGTGTTCAGCGTCCTAGGTCTGAATCTGGGCTCTACCCAGCTGTGAGCAAGCTACTCGTTTAATTCTTAGTTTGCTTACCTGGAAGATGGAAAAGCATCTAACTCTCGATTTCAGCTCAGGTCATGATCTCACGGATCGTGGGTTCGAGCTCCACATCGGGCTCTGTGCTGACAGCGTGGAGCCTGCTTGGGATTCTCTCTCTCTCTCCCTCCCTCTGTCTCCGCCCCTCCCTCACTGGTGCACACGCTCGCTCTCTCTTTCTCTCTCTCTCAAAATAAATAAATAAACTTAAAAAAAAATTATGCGTTCATGTTCTCGGAGTTCTCTTGGGCACACCACGGGGAGTTGTATCCTTCTGTGCGTGCCCTGCAGAATTCCGTGGCATTATAAACTCGGTGAGTACAGGAAGGCCACCCCAAACGTACCCTCTTCTATAACCTAAATCTCAGCGTGCGTGTCCTTTCTTTCTCCTTTCCAAAGTGCCCAAGTGAAGCTATTAAGTAGGTAATACGCCATTAAACCCAGATCATGGCGTTGGGGGAAAATCACACCCGAGCCCGGTGAATAACGCGCACTGTGAATTGTTAAGCTGCTGATGCCGGGCGCCTGACCCCACGGCATTTGTGTTGTGACGGCCCTTTCGCACTGGTGAACTAAATGAATATCCGCCACGATGCGAGGAGTCAGGGACGGGTCTGGGAAGCCCGGACGCAGCATCAGATTGTGTTTCACCGAGAGAACAAGATTGATTTATTGTGTTACATGGGGGTGAGGTGGACCCAGCACAGGCACCGCTGTACCACATGCTTTGTTATTCCCTTGTCTGCTAAGTATGCAAGTACAAACAGCTTTCACACAATTTTTTACCTAGAAAGGAGCCCGGGGCTGCATCCAAGTACATTTAACATATGAAAATTGAGCTGCTTTGAACTTGTATGTTTTTGATAACTGCTTGGTGTGCTTCCTGGAGGATCACCTGTAGGCTTTTCTTTCCAAATCCTCATCCCTTTGATTGAGTGCCAGGACAGACAGCCCTCACTGAATGACTCTAGCCTCGTAATTCTTCCTTCATTCAGAGTTGAAAGGGAACAGCTCCAGATTCAATAGGCAAATCCTCAGATTTAGCTAAAGTCATTCAAACACTTTAAAACTGAAATTGTTTTGTTCCAAAATAGGGTTCAGATGGGCTACCGAATGTTTACACAAGCTAGTTGCCGCCTTGAACTACAGGATGAGGAAGAAAAACACACGTCCCTCCTCCTCCCCCCCCCCCCCCCCCCCCAGCTCTCCCGCCCGGCTCCTCGCCCCACCTCCTGCCTGCCTTGCTTTCCTCCTTGCTGTCTCTGTGTCCCAGGGGTAAAAGGAGAACCAGAAGTTTGAGAGTCAGAAGTTTCAAAGCAACGTGGCCTGGGTTGGTTTTTTTTTTCTGGTTTTTTTTTTTTTTTTTTTTTTTTTTCAACAGAGGGATAAGAACATACTTGACTCTTGTTTTCTCTCCTCCGCAAGGCCCGGCTGAACGTTCCTGCTCTCTCTTCCCTGCCCCCTTTCAGAGGAAGGAAAACAAGCGTGTTCTTTTTATCTTTACAAATGTGCCTGGTGGGGGCTAATCTAAACCAGTTCAAGATGCCTTTATTTAAAGCTGTCGAGAGGAACGGAAGGTGCTGCAGAATTAGAAATGAGGTAGCTTCTGGGCCTCTTGGCCATCCTGCTCCTGAAACTGCCCTCCCCCACCCCGCCCCGCCACCCCCTTTCTGGCACCAACCTGGATCTCTGCTGAGATCTCTGTTTCCGAGGCTTTTCAGAGATCGTGTATACTAAAAGATTGTTCCTTTCGCTTGAACATCCTGTGTCTGTCCTATTTGGCCAGAGAGTGCTTCTGTTGGGAAAAGCCATCTTCCCTCTGTGCGCCTAGTGCCCTATTTCAGAAGGAAGCCTGAAAGAGCCATTTCCACGTTCTGTGTGCGGTCCCGCCCTGCGCAGCCACTGTTCCTCCTGAGTGAACAATCCTTGCCCTCTTCTCGGCCACTGGAAGAAGAGAAGGACTGTAACCCCTTATCAGGGCACTGGGGATCTGTGTGCCCCACTCAGGTTGAACTGGAGGCGAGGCTAGGAGATCGATTCTCTCCTGGCCGGTTTCCCACTTACGAAATGGGGCGTCTTTGCTAATCGTTGATACCAAAACTTTGGAAAGAATTTGGCGTATCCGTAAAGTGAAAGGTGTTACGTGGTTATGAAAAAGATCCCAAGACTGGGGGGCAGGACACAAAATGACGCAACAGCGATCCATACAAATCTCAGAACTGTACCAGGACTTGACCCTGTTGGCCTTGTGAATTTTGACCTACTGATGGTATATATGAGTTTATCAACCGCCTCGTTCATTAGATCCTTCCCCTGTTTCTCCTTTTCTGTTTCTCTCCTCGGAAGGCTTTTATAACTTTGTAATCATTTATAATTTTAAAATGCCTCTCATAATGCTTAAAAACAGCACTTGATTTTAATGAGTGCTGCTTAACCGTAGCAGGATCGTATCTGCATTACCGTTGATCCTTACAACAATACTTTGGAATGAAAGTAGAAAGTTTATGACACATTTTATTATATTCCTAAATGTGAAAGAGGATTCTAATGTAAAAATAAGTGGCTATACTTTTTAATTCTTATTTAGCCTCTGTAGCTGTTTTAATATCCCTTTTATGGTTGACTGGTCAATGTTTTAAAACAAGTTCTTCAGGGACTCTATGCCCATTAGTCCCTGGCAATAAAATCTGAACTTTACTAAAATAAAACATGATGCCAGGGGGCAATTAAGAGGAGAACTTTCAGAGATGACTGCGAATATGAAATACAGTGATTTATTTTATTAATGGATAAGGGGAAAACCAGCCCACCTCTTTTAAGCTCAACTATGTGTATTTGGGGTGTTTTTTTTTTATATTTTTAATTTATTTCTTTGTTTCTCTCAGGGCAGTAGGGGGTTCCATAGTAGGCTGTTAAGGTACACCAAACCTCCTTTTGTAGCCTGCCACTTCTGAATATGAGCCTTTATTTTTTTTCATTTTATATGGAAAATGGGGTGATGTCACTTAGGAAAGCATTTTTCCCCAAAGTGGTTTTGGGAACCAGAATCTGGTGATGTGTTATTTAAAAGCGATAATGCAGCAAAGCTACGCCTTGTGCTTGAAATAATTGTAGGATTTATGGGATATATCCCTAACCTGTTCAGTTTTATGGAAGGACAAAATACAGGTATTCATTTCCTCGTAACTTTCTTAAAAACTTAGAAGCGCAGTTGACAGTTGTTTCCCGAACATTATAATACCTTCTTTGTTTATTAAGTAAGAGTTGGTAGTAATTTAGGACTCCTGCAATTTAGGAGTTACTTAATTTGCAAATGGGATTGGCCTCTCTAACCTTTGAAGGAATGAGTTACTGTTAATGTTTTTAAATTTTCATTGACTCTCCATTGCCAGCTAAAGGATAAGGCTCAGGTTTTTAAAAGCCTTACCTGACTTTCAGCCTCCTTTCCGGTACGTGCCCCCCTCCGCCACCCCTTTCCCTCAATAGTAGGTCTGCTCCACAGCGTCGACTACATCCTGAATTTTCCATCGATTGTGCTTTTTTTTCCCCCTTCTCTCTCCAGGGACTCTTCTTCACCTTGTCCTACCTGTAGCCTTCCTCTGCTTCCTCTGCCAACGTTTCCTCCCTTCAGAGGGCTTCTGGACTCGGTAGCCAGGGCGTCCACAAACGCGAGATGTGCAGGACCCGCCTGCACGGCCGTGTGTGGCGGCCCCCTTGGCATCCTTCCCCCCGCCCGGCAAATTGACCTCCTTCCCTGGTCCCTGGCACTTTCTACAGATCTTAACTCTTGCACTTGTCACGTCCAGCGTAGCTGTTTGTGTAAATGTCTGTCTTGTTCACCAGACAGTGAGCCTTTTGAGGGAAGAGGTTGTCTTAACTATCTCTGTGCCCCAAGGTGCCCCAAGGGAGAGGCACAGTGACTGTCAGACGAATGCATGGACCACTGTTTTCCTGCATTAAGAAATGTCAGGAGATACCTGACTTAAGAAGTTGGATGAAGAGAAGCTTTTTTTTTTTTTCCTGTTTTAAAAGTCATTAATCAGCTCACACGATACACTGAGGAATCCTCCTCCTGTTGGACCAAGGAACACTGAACTCAGAGATCACCAGGAGCCGGCCAAGGGCCTGTGGTTGGCTAGTGAGACGCCTCATTCTAGAAACTCGAATCTTTTGGTTCCACAGCCCTGACCACCATACCGATGCTATCCTGGCAGGCACACGGTGTTGCCCACCCAACAGCCAATCTTATCTCTACCCTGCCTTCTTCATCCCCGCTAAGAGAATCCCAACTGGGCTCAGCCCCGTGATTTCAGGGAGGTTGGCCCCTCTTGCAGACACACGTGGTGAATCACAGTTGGGTTAAGCCAGCCAAGGTGTTTCTATTCCTCTGGGCTAGATGCTCACTTTTCTCAGCCTCCCTGGCAAGCTCGGGTGGGGGCGGGGAAGAAGGGGGTGCATGACACAAGTTCTGACATCTGTGAGACATAAGGCCATGTGGGCTAGGAGCTTCTAGAAGGGATTTTCTTCCTGATAACAAGACCAGCCTCATGAAGGCATCCTACTGTGGCTCACAGTCGGGGGTAGGGGGGGTGGGGGCAGGATTCTGGCGCTGTGCAGGCAGCTTTCAACCATGACATGACACGTATGAGGGCAAAAGCTAGTGCACTGATGCTGGTAGAACAAATGGAAAGAAAGCCTGGATCCATGATGGCCAGCCTCAAAGCCTTTCACTTCCAGACCTCTTAGATGGCTTACCCTTTTGAGAGTTAGTTTTCTGCTACTCAAAGCAGAGTGCATCCTAGCTGACTCACTTGCTTGGAAAGGGAAAAATGAAAATGGAGACAGCATCCTAAGAGGAAAGATAGTGACTGGGTAAAATGTATAGAAGTCCGGGCAACGTAGTAGTCAAGAAATGTGGTGACTGACTTGTACACTTCTGTTAAGCCCAGGGAAGGCCCACCACGAAGCCCCCGCAACATTCGTCATTCGAGAAACAGTAAGTTATTGGCGCGTCTGGGTAGCTCAGTTGGGTTAAGCATCCTGCTCTTGATTTCGGCTCAGGTCGTGATCTCGCGGTTCACGAGTTCGAGCCCCGCGTCGGGCTCTGTGCAGGAAAGGTTTCCTGGAGGAGGTGAGAGTTGAGCTGAGTCTTGACTGGGAGTAGGATTTCTCCAGGCAAAGAACAGTGGGGGTGGGAGAGATGGGGTATTCAAGACAAAGGGAATGTGTGTTAAGATAAAAAGGCACAAGAGAAACAGAACAGTTGGAAACTGTAAACTTGTTGCCGTGTTCGGTTTAGCTCTTTTTCATTAAGATTTGGCAAAGTTGGTGGTAGCTGCAAGTGTGTTATATTATGCTGTATACTTTCGGTATTTAAAAAGTTTCGTAACAATTAATAATAACTTCAAGCGGATCAATGAGAGACGAAGGCAGTGCATATAACTATCCTTTCAGAACTCTAGATCTTCGGGATATTAAATAATTTTTAGCAGATCCTTAGAACTCTAGATCCTTGGAATGTTAAATCATTTGAAGCAGAATTAAAAAGGGGGTGGTTTCCATGGCCAAATAAGTTTGGGAAACATTGGCTTAAATAAAATTGAATAGTCTTCATGTCCGTAAGAACTCCTAGAGCCTCTAATACTCTCACATTAATTGTTACTGTCCAAAAGGAAGCTACCACCTAGGGCATGTCCCACAATATATTTGATTGTATACTCTTTTTTTTATGTAACTATCTGCAGAACCGTGGCATTGGAAAGGGTTGGTATAGACTACTTCCGAGAGCTTGACTGAGAAAGAAGATAGAGTTATAGGGTGACAGCTAAAATGGCGGATGAGTGAAGGAGGACATTTCATAAGACGGGAGTGTCAAGAGCATGTGTGTATGCCAAGGGCAGAAAGCCGTGGTGAGGGAAGTTAAAGACACAGGAGCAGGGTGACTGATTGGTAGGGCAAGGGCGGTGCTTCAGGTTACAAGAAGGAGGCACGTTAACGGACCTCTGCAGCATCACTGTTGAAGATGTCAAGATTGTTATAATACCGTGTTTCCATGTTCTATGAGAGAAGGTAGGACTCCAGGTCGGAGACTTGATAAATACACTGGAGGCTACTTACTGAATTTGGGTATCAATTACTATTTTTCCAGCTGCAAGAGACAAGAAACCCAACCCACGTACACTTAAGTAAAAAGAATGTATTGGTTCATGTAATTGAAAAGTACATGGTGGGCACCTGGGTGGTTCAGTCAATTGAGCGTCCCAACTCTTGATTTCGGCTCAGGTCATGATCCCAGGGTCGTGGATCGAGCCCCTCATTGGGCTCTGTGCTGAGTGTGGAGCCTGCTTAAGATTCTCTCTCTCCCTCTCTCTGTTCTTCTCCCCTGCTCTCTCTCTCTAAGAAAAAATTTTTCTTTAATTTAAAAACCAAAAAAAAAAAAAAGGAAAACTTGTGGTAACTGGCTTCATGCATAGCCGAATCAAGGGAATAACCATATCACCGGGACCCGTCTCTCTGCTCTTAGGTTCTTCTTAGTTGGTTCCATTCTTCCCAGCTGCTGGGAGCTTTAGCCTCTTCTGGTTCCAAGACGGTTGTAGCTCCAGACTTCACGTCTACCATCACGTCACTAATCCCCTAAGAGAAGAAGTTCACTTCTTTTTCTCAGAAGCCTCAGATTCTTGCCATGCCTCCTCAGTCTGAATGAATTATGTGTCCATCCCTGAAGCAATCCCTACAACCAGGAGATAAGGCATATTCTGATTATCTTAAATCAGTTAGTCCCCAAGTACCCTCCCTACTCCCTCTGCCCCCCGCCCCCGCCAACCTCCGAGTAGTGGAAATCCCCAAAGGAAACTCAGGAGTTCTATATCTCAAGAGGGAAATGTGTTAATAAGGTAATGTCTTCCCATCTCCAAAAACGGAAACTCCCGAAACAGGGCCCTTAGATTTTACCCAAGACGATTTTAAATTCTAAATGGTAGGATGTTTAGGGTCCCAGATCGGACAGCATGAATTAGATCCCTTCCATTTGGGGCACCCAAGTAAATGAAGGCTGTTGACAGCCATCACTGTGAGTGCTGTTGCTTACCGAAGAAGTCCTGCAATAAATCCTCTTCGGAAATAAACAAAAAGCAGTTTTTGAGAACCCAGCTTTCACCAAAGACCAGAACCTGTCAGCCACGGGCAGAAGCCATTAGCAGGATTTATATGTGCCCGTATCCAGCACTGAGTCAAAGGGAGATATGCAGAGGGGATTTCTCTCTTCTGGAAACCCAGCAGAGGAATGAGGAAGACTTTCTGGGTAAAGTTTCAGGGAACCTAATGCATAAATCCCCTTAGCAAACACTGGGATTTGGGTTTGTAACTCATCCCTCTCAGCTTGGGTCCTATGGAGACAAGCTGCCAGCAGGCCAACGCAGCCAGAGCCAGGAAGAAAGGGGTAGAATTTATGGAGAAAGCAGGGACACTGCTTGCAATGGTGACATGTCCACAGTGTGGCCCTGGGCACATTTTTGCTTTGAGGACACTTGGTGTAGTCCAGGAACTGTTGCCCAAGACCCCACAAAAGCAGCCAGTTGCTGGCTGCTCAGGGGTTGTCCCCTCCCTTGTGATCTGCAGCCTGACTGACCTTCCTTTCTTCTTTCATTTAGACTGTGCCAAAAATGGGTTCTCCCAAACTGTGTGACACGTTCGAACAGGAGAGTCTGGGTTCTCTCCTGTCTGCATCACAGAGGGTATCATTAATTGGCTAAGTTTCTACCTCACAGGGAAATTTAAAAAACAAACAGACAAACAGCACACATTCTTTTTCCTCCTCTGAATGTTCAGGTATCCTTCCCATAGGTACCTCTCTGGCTTTGAGTAATGAAGCCAGAGTCTATATGCAGACAGCATGCCATGATCTCTCTTTACCTATTTGTTGCAGTAGCTATAAAGCCAGAGCAAACGGTGAGTCGCAATGGGGAAAGATCCAGAATGCAGCCAGCTGAAAAAGAGAACAGGAGTGATCTGGTATGATGATAAATGCTGTGCTCTATTTATGCTTTGGCCGTGGATTTGGCCACCACTCAACAGCCTCCATGACCAGCTCTCCACTTTCTGCTGCTCTTCTCCCTCCTGTTCGGTTGCAAACTTATTTTGGCTGAGGATTTACTTGTCACCCCGTGTTGACATTTCAAGTTATTGCATTAAGAAAAACACAGGAGAAAGCAAACAAGCAAGTATATTCTAACAGGTCACCAGGCAGAGGAGTCCTACTCAGATTTCAAAGAAAAGGAGGGGGGTTGGGGTAGAGAATGGAGAACAGATATATTTGTAAGGGGGGAAAATCCTCCTAGCTTTTTGGGCCCAAGTCAGATCTTAGGTTGTGATTATTATTCTCAGCTACTGGTGATTCCTGGGCCTGCTACGGGGGATTCTGGCCCAACTACATTTGCTGTGTAATTCTACGGAACCATGCTAACATTCTGATTTCTCTGATTATAAGTGACTGCGACAACAAAGACCATAACTCCGCTTTAAGAACTGTTTCCACAGTGTCTCCAGGGGACAGGTTTGCTTTGGTCTCTAAATTCCCCAAAGGCAAGCTGAGACTATGTAAATTAAAGAAACAGAGCCAGTGACAACCAACTCTGTGGTTTTATTTGATTTTCCGCAACACATGTCCATCAGCATGTTGTAGACAACACAATATGATTAAAGCACAGCAATAGTCACTCATATATTGCATTTTAATTGCTATAATGTGCGATGAATAGTGAAGCTGGAACCAGGTATACTTTGACCTCCGAGCGATCTTTCTTTGATTCAGCAGGATTTGTAACAACAGAAAACAGAAGTCAGTCAGCGGGTACCCTGGGCTGGGCTGGGCAGCTTATCAGCCTTGTGACCTTGGATAAGTCACTAAGTATCTTTGGATACCATTTTCCTCAACTCCGAAATGAGGGGTTTAAACCAGATACGATCTAAATAGCCTTCCACTTGTGGCATTGACCACTGCAAGGTGTTTTCTGGTCTCTGGAATTCGATTTCTGAACCCGGTGATCTTTCAGCCCTTTGGCAGTTGAATCCCTTCCTTTAGGATCTATGACAAAGATGACTTCTGTCTAAGCTTTGGATTTCTGAAACTAATTCCAGTGAATTGCATCATACATATTTTTAACTAGCTTACATTAAATGAGAGAGAGAGAGAGAGAGAGAGAGAGAGAAATAGAGATAGCAATTTAAATAGTTCTTTCCTTGCTATTCCCTTCCATGAGCATTTGCCCTGGAGTAGATGTGAGACAGAGTCAGGAAGCTGTGCCCACCTCTTCTGAGGGTGAATTTCTTCCTACTCTGAGTGTCATTCTATACCTCCAAGGTGTTTTGTTCGCAATATGGCCCTAGGACATAAGGCGACTGTTTGGTGCTTAACTGATCATTTGGTGTTTCCCTGAAAAAAATAGATCTCTTCCAGTGATGGAAGAAAACCCAGCTGGGTTGGACTTACTCGAAAATGTGGGTGCCTGGGTGCTCAGTCAGCTGGGCATTTGACTCTTGATTTTGGCTCGGGTCGTCACCCCCAGGTTGTGGGATCGAGCTCCCTGGCCAGCTCCGTGCTAAGTGTGGATCCTGCTTGGGATTCTGTCCCTCCCTCCTTCTGCCTTGCTCTCCCTCTCTGTCTCTAAACTAAATGTTTAAAGACTGCAGAATCTCAGGCCCTCAGGGTTTTTGAGTGTAGTTTTGACTCTGCATAATTTTTGCCTTCTCGGGCGACTTCAGGATTTGATTTGCCTGCCCCGCAAGCGTAAGATGGGACTCAGGTGTGAAGTTCACTGGATTTCGTGCTCGTGCTCTGCTTCTCATGGGTCTGTGAAGCGATGAGGGTGGAGTTGGGTGAGCATGTTAATCCGCCCGTTGTACTTTGTGGCTTTAAGACCGCTGAACTGGTTGCCCAGGACTCACTCCTTCCCGGCACCCCTTGGGAACTTGCCTTTTGGCGTGAGATCCCGGGGTTGTGCTCTCAGACAGCAGGCAAGCTGCCAGTGTCCAACTCAGCCTTGCTACCCCAGGAGGCTTTAGCACCAGAAAGGGCTTCCTTTGGGCCATGTGATGGGTAACATTGTGTTCCAAACACTGCAGGGGAAAGACAACACATTTCTACTCGAATGCTTGCTTTTCGGCACCTAAAAACCAACAAGTGGAAGGAGACTGGGAGAAAACTCTGACAGGAGTATGGTAGTCTCTTTATCTGGTTATGAAGCTAGGTGCCTTCTTAACAAATTCTAAGCAAAGATATGGAGTCTACTTCTAGCCTCTTCATCCTTATTTGCCGCATGGTGGCGGTTCTTGGAGAGAGATCTCTACTTCTCCTGAATGTCACATTACCCTTTAGAATTCCAGAAGCACTTCAGATCTTCAAAACTCTTAATAAGCAATGACTTTTATAGTTATTTTTACAAGCAGTGATACTTAAATTCTTATCTTTTAAAAACATGCTCAGGGCGCCTGCCTGGGTGGCTCAGTCGGTTGAGTGTCCGACTTCGGTTCAGGTCACGATCTCGCGGTTTGTGAGTTTGAGCCCCGCATCGGGCTCTGTGCTGACAGCTCGGAGCCTGGAGCCTGCTTCGGATTCTGTGTCTCCCTCTCTCTCTGCCCCTCCCCTGCTCACACTCTGTCTCTCTCTCTCTCTCTCTCAAAGATAAATAAACATTAAAAAAATTTTTTTAATAAAAATAAACACGTGTTCATCATAAAGACAAGAGCAAGTGCTGATGATGATAGGGAAAAATTAGAGCCTTCATACATTGTTGGTAGGGATGTAAAATGGTGTAAGCTCTTTGGGAAACAGTTTAGAAGTTCTTGAAAGGACTAGAATGATCCAGCAGTTCCACTCCTGGTTACCCAAGAGAAATGAGACCACGTATCTACACAGAACTTATATAGACATGTTCACAGCAGCGTTACTCCTAAAAGCCAGAAATGGAACCAACCCAGATGCCCATGAAATTGAGTGAATTACCAAAATGTGGTATATCCATACAGTGGAATATTATTTGGCAGTAAAAAAATGAAGCATTGATACGTGCTACAATATGAATATTGAAAACACGGCAGGTGAAAGAGGCCAGTCACAAAGCACCACATACTATGATAACATTTACGTAAAATTCTCAGAATAGGCAAATCAGTTGAGACAGAAGTTACATTCTTGGGGGTCAGGCTGGAGTGGGCAGAAAGGAATACACTAAAAGTCACACAAGTGTACTCTTTCCATGGGTAAATCATATAGAATTTGAGATATATCTCAATAAAGCTGTTACCCAAAATCTGTTTAATTAAAAATGATGGATCACTAAATTCTACTCCTGAAATCGTTATTACACTATATGTTAACTAGCACGGATTTAAGTAAAAACAACAACAATACCTTACGTGAGATCATGTCATTTCCCTGCTTCTCTGTCACATCTAGAACAAAACCAGTCTCCTTACCAGCACGTGGTTCCTACCCACCCCCCCTTCGTCTTGCCACAGTGGCCTCTGTTCTGTTCCTCCAGTTTGTAAACTGTGTGTTTGTCTCCAGGCCTCTGAGTTTGCTCCTCCCTTGGCCTGATGCGCTCTGCCCTTCTGACCTCCACATTTTTGTCATTCATATGTCACCTTAGGTCCTCCCTGACTACCTTCAGTAAAATTACCTCTCCATCCTCTGCACAGATCGTTGCGACATCCTGTTGTTTTCTCTTCGGAGCACCCAGTTGTATCTGAAATTCCTATTCGTTTTTCTGTTGATTTATCCTACATATCCTGCTCTAAATGAAACCTTCCCTCCTGAGAGCAGGGGCACAGAGATCACCCGGGCCTGCCCCAGTGTCTGACGCATGGGCATCAGTACCTGCGTGATGGACGAATGAATGAGCATTATAGCGTGCTCTGCTTGTCAACCGAGAGTGGACACCCCAGTTTGGTGACGGTGGCTCCCTGTGTGGGGAATTGCTCAAAGCCATTGACCTGGGCACCTCTCCGTCCTTTCTCTGTTATATCCTCAGATAGAAGGCAAGCTAAAATGTAGCATCCTTAATTGCCAGAGGGGACCCAGAGGCCTGGGAAAAAACTAATGGGCCTTGAAACTGTGATCTAATGGAGAGCTTGCAAAATATCGTTCACGATTCACTCTACTCACTCCCATGCATTCAGTCTCTGAAATGCTCTTCTTCTTAGCACTTTTGTAATTATACGTTGTATTTATGTTGATTTCATTTTCTCTTTTTGTTTATGACATCGTATTGGAAGCTCCTTGAAGGTAGGAAACGTGATTATTCCTTATTCCGTGCCTTCACACACATATGTCAGGTTTGTCTTAGGCACACCGTGTACCTTGACTGCCATTTCTAGCCTCAGCTAACTCAGACATTAAGATGCCGAATTAGATTTTAGGGAGTTTCGTTCTGGGAACCTGATACTTTTTTCCATGTTTATTGTAAGAGTAATTACACTTTCAGTTCTTCTCTAAGGTCTGTGAAGTGTTTGAAGAAGGTTACCTGCATAGCAACTGGTTTGGGGGCAAAGTCAACATAGGGTTGGGTTGACTTTGCTCAGGAAGCCAGTGGGCTCACCTTGGTGCATTCTCCCTTGGGCGGCTCTCATGTGGAAAGCCAGCCGTCCTACCATTTTACGCACAGCCCTGGCTGGGTCCTGGAGGAAGGAAGAAATACCATGAGATACACAGGCCCAGGCTTTCCAGTGGTGACCCCTTATGGAATGCTAGGAAAAAACTAAAGGGATTGTGTTGTCTTTTCCTGCCTTTTATCAAATCTGGAGGAAGGCTTTGAGACCAGCTTGGGACTGCCCACCCTGAAGAGTTGCTGGCCAACTACTGAAGCCAGCAGGCAGACATTGGTGAGAGAAGGCTCTTCCAAGAGCTGTTGGCTTGGTCCCCAGATAGGATCGTGAGGTCCTAGATGTGGATATATGGGAAGATAGGATCTAGCCAACATTGGTTACTATGCTTGAACAAAAATAAGGTCATTTATTGACATCAATTGCCATCTGTTTTCACCCACTTACATTCAATTAACCCTTAAGCCTACAGTAGAGAATTGAGCTTGATGTTGATTTTCTTGGTGTTGCATTTCCCTGGCCTTACATCTCCATGTAGAATTTTCTGTGGAGATACTGTCCTGGGAAATATGATAGAAATAGTTCAGATTTTTAAAAAGAGGACTCTCTGTCTTGTCTTCTCTCCCCCTTCCCCTGCCCTGTCCATCCTATGTTTGAGAGCCTTGCTATAAAAAAATTATCTGAAGTCATTTTACATTTTATATTCTGACATCTCTTTAGTGGGTGCCATGGTTAATGTTATTACTTCCTTAGAAAGAATATAATTTCTCAGAGAACATTAAGCGATATTACTGTGAAACAGAGAAGGGCCTCTGTACCTTAATTCTTGATAGGATAAAATAAGGTCATCTTACATGACTCATATACTACCTTATATTTGTATAACACTTCATAGTTCTTAGAGAGTCCCCTCCAGAGTTTTGTGTTGAAACACAAAAGACATCGTACCAAATCTGATTTTACTTTTGACTCCAAGCAATAGACCATTATTATTGTGTTGTAGCCTTTAAAATAATGATTAAGAAAAATAAATAAAAATAAAAGTGATAATCAAGAAATAGGCTGAGAAAACGCTTAATGAGCTTTACTTAGCACATTCCATCTTTAGGGAAAACACTCTTAAAATTTTCACAAGTAAGGCAGAATTTCCCATGTTGGGTCATTCTGTGGATATAACCGTCTCCCGAATCAGACTTAGGTTGATGTTGCTCATTATTACTATGAGCTAAGGGACCCATGGGAGTAGGGTATAACTGTCAAGATTATGAAACAACCGTGTTAGACACCGCGTGCCATTTAATGAATCTACAACCTTAACAAAAGAAGACAGATACGACACAGGATATGTCACACCTACAATGAGAAGGTCCCGTCCCATAGGCCAGATGACCCTTCTTTTGGTTTTGATATTAGGTGCTGACTCCACCGTGATGAATCTATGTAGTCTGATGACATGGAAATTCAGTGGAACACCATAGCATTATGGGGTATCTCCAGGCATCACCAGCTTCCTTGTCTTCACATCAAGGTCGATGTAAAAGGGAGGAGAACTTTCTTCCATCCCATTTTTCAATGGCCTTCTTAGGACCTGGCTTAGTATTTTATTTATCTACAAGCCATGCATATAATTATTGCATTAGTTATATTATTAGCTATGTAATACAGCTGTGTCCTAAGTAGTATTACTTGTAGTAACGCATTTAATCCTCATGAGAGTTCTTGGAGGAAGATATTATTATCCTTTCACAGGTAAGAAAACCGGAAGGGAATAGAAGGTGAGGCACGTGCTATGCTTACCTTGCTAGCTCCCATTCGTTCACTCACGATTCATGAAGCATTTATCAAGCAACTACCGTGTATTAGCATTGATGATACAAGGAAGGATCAAACCCAATCCTTGCCTTCAAAGAGCTTAAAGAACTGGGTTGGAGCACAGTTTAGTTGTCATTTCAAAGGTAAAGGATCTCAAATGGAGGCGTTTTCTGGCATCTGCCTTAGGACTGTGCGGCCAAGATGAATGTGATGGATAGATGTAAGCATCAGTGTGTGAGTGGGAGGAGACGTCCCCGAAAACATTTTTTCAGCTATGTCTGTGACTCTTGGGAACTCCTCATTCATTATGAAGCTCTTTGATGACACCAACCATTGCGCAGGAATCTCTTCCCAGAGCAATTTATGAATATCAAATAATTTTTATGATGGATAATTCCAGAAAGGGTTAAAGTTGGCTTCTCTGGGACACATAATGGGAAAGTAGCTGCACATGATTTCAAAGGGATTTTTTTAGGAGAGAATTCCAATTACAGAGAAGTAATTTCCCTTTCTAGCTTACTAAGCTCTATTTCAGACTAATGCAGTTTCAAGATCCATATCCTTTCTTCCCTTATTTCAACAGATATTTTGAATATGAAAATCTTATGTCAAAACTTAGCTGAAGCCTTCGTCAGGCTTTTGAAAGGCTAAGTAAGAATTCTGTTTCTAGGAATAAAAAGATGGGGATCAGAAAGATCCTTTGCTGGCTAGAGTCCCTTTTCGGATGGTAGTTCAAGCAGTCTTTAATCATATTTTTGTTGATTATTTATTAGTTTCCCTGGGAAATCAAAGACTCGGCAACGTAAAATGTGTTTTCCTGAAGATATTTTATGAATCAGAACCCGGAGTAAAGAAATAATGGAAAATACATTTCCTTTGCCGATATGGACTAATTGGGAATTAAACGACCTTTCTCTCTAGTCAGCGCCCCACATGGAAATGCTAAGTGACCTAGCTGGCCCAATCATACCGACCGCAGTTTCTGCCCAGACAAAACTCTTATGCCGCAAGTAGATAAAGAGAGCGCTTTGTCAGTAAATCAAAAGTGCGGAACACTAGAACTAATTTAAGTGAAGGGATAGGCTCCAAGCCAGCTGTTTGGGTGAACCCACATGGAACCAAAGGGGGAAACTGATGTAACTTAATACGTGTGTATTCCAGCCATCAGCCTAGGGTGTGTGTAACGCAAGCTTGTGGTGTTTGCCGTCGTGAGAGGCACGAAGGCAGACTCCCGTCCTCAACTGCGTGGGGCTGCCAGCTTGCGGCAGCTTCGGTCCGATACTGGGCTTGCTCTTGGGGAGCCAGACTTTGGCTGGTTTCCTGATGAAGGGTAGGGGAGCTGCGTGAAATGTGTTTACTCATACACATCGTCCTGGTCAAGTGAAATCAAAAGGCATTTGAAAAAAACAACCGGCCAGAGCAAAACACAAAGAAAATACGAATGCGTTTTGTGCTGTTGAGGCCAGTATAATTTGGGGGGTATACAGGGTCAACACACACGACAGACTGGAACACGATTGGGAATAATGAAGCATAGCTGTGTAGCAGAAACAGCAGACTGTGGTGGCGAAGAGCGTTAAGAGCCAGATGGTCTGAGTTCGAAACCCACCCTGCTGCTTAGTAGGTACGAGAGCTGGGGCAAGTTAGTTAGTCCTTCTCCGCTTGGATCCTCGTCTGTAAAGTAGAGATGGTAAGAACACCCACCTCAAGGTCACCCAGGTGTCATTTGGGACATACGTAAGAACCACGTGACCTAGCGAATTAGGTCAGAAGGCCCTGAGGATTTTGCTTCTCTGTGTTTTGAAGCCCTTGGTAGAAATGTCTTCATGAAGTTGAACCAATCTTCGAATATCTTTGACGCTACGAAAACATGCCGATTTCTTATAGTTCAGTCTACTAAAGAGGGGCTCGGTATGACAGCATGGATGGAGAAAGAGATTGTTCTGGTTTTCTGGAAAAAAAAAAAAGAATACCCATCTCATAGGATTGTTACGGATTCATAGAGGTAAAGGTGTTTAAAATGGTATGTGGGGGCGCTTGGGTGGCACCGTCGGTTAAGCGTCCGACTTCGGCTCAGGTCATGATCTCACGGTTTGTGGGTTCGAGCCCCGTGTTGGGCTCTGTGCTGACAGCTCAGGGCCTGGAGCCTGCTTCGGATTCTTTGTCCCCCTCTCTGTCTACCTCTCCCCTGCTCACACTCTGTCTCTCTCAAAAATAAAATGTTAAAAAAAATAATAATAAAAAAATAAAATGGTATGTGGCCCATAGGAAGCATTCTATAAGTTGGTGATTGTTATCATAGATCAGAAGTCAGAAGCTCAGATGCCCAGGGGCGCCTGGGTGGCTCAGTCGGTTGAGCGCCCGACTTCAGCTCAGATCATGATCTCATGGTTCGTGAGTTCGAGCCCCATGTCGGCTCTGTGCTGACAGCTCAGAGCCCGAAGCCTGCTTTGGATTCTGGGGCTCGTCCTCTCCTTGCCCCTCCCCCACTCATGCTCTGTCTCTCTCTGTCTCTCAAAAATAAATAAACATTAAAAAAAATTTTTTTTTAATGTAGAAGCTCAGTTGCCCGCAGTGCCCAGCATGGTGACCGCTGGCCGCAAAGACCAGTGGTGTGCAGATGATGGCGGTCAGGATAGTGGCACCTGCTTCTTAGCTACAGCCGCCACTCTGTTCCGCACTCTATGTGGCCCTAGGGGGATGCTGGTCCAGTGTCAACCATATCTTCTGAAATATCAGAATTGGACATTCGGACAGCTGGACTTTGCTGAAAATCTCTCAGCTCTTAACGCTCGCTGATTTATTTTAAAACCTTCTCCAAGCCAAATAAAACCCTGTCTGCAGGCTATGGGCCACCAGCTAATGACATCTGTGGTCTAATAATGGAACGCTGATATGTAGCTTACAGAAGTCCTTGTGATGAATTTATTATCACACTGTGAAACAGAGATTCATTTTGATTCTGGAAATATTCATTGAGTTCCTACTATGCGTCAGACCCTGTGCTGATGCCGAGAATACAGCAGCGACCAAGATAGACAGTCCAAGGGATGTGCACACTTTATAAGACTTTTGAAGAGAAAGCAACACCTGGTACCTAAAAGATACTCAGTGTTGGTTCCCAGCTCCTTCCATTACCTCTGCTAAGTCTAGACCCGGTCCCGTGAGTATTTGAAAGCTGGTTTAGGTTTTTGAAGAGTAACAGCATGATGCAGTGTAAAACTAATAAATCTACCAACAATATTGCAGAAATATCCGACTGAAGTTCTGTTCCTCTTAGTTGCCTGCTTTTTCTCTGATTAGTCCCTCTCTTTTACGCAGATAGCACTTCATGACGTAGGGACATGAACTTGGGCTATGATATGTTGCCACCATTTGCATATTGCTTCCTACGTTTTTCTCAATTTGTCTTTGAGAGTGTGAACTTCCTTCACACTTGCAAAGGCGCTCAGTGGAACACTAACCCTGTGAGCTAATTCACCGTCATTTGAGAAACAGGGAATATTATGTGTCCCCTCCCTTTCTTGGAGATTCACAAAGCCCGTTAGCAAAGCCCGTTGAAGGCTCTGCAGACAAAACTTCTTGCTAAGCCTCGTCTAAATAAATGTTTCCCAGATGTATTTGACCAAGGTGCACCATCCCCCCACCCTTTTCCCCACTTAGTACACTTTAATATACTGATTTACTATAGTAGTTTGGCCCATTTGGAGAAATACTGGATTCCCCAATTCTGCTTCCTACTAGGAACCATAGTGTCTTTAAAATTTCTTCCCTTCCCGAGTCTTCACAGCTAAAGATATCTCCCAAGAGCTCAGACTTTATTCTCAAGGAGTCTAGCAAATTGAGTGTGGCAGTGGCCATCTTGGTGGTGCCTGACCATTGAACTATAAATCTTGGAGGAAAGAGACTGTCATCCCTAGTTTCTCTGCTGCACTACGCATGGGGTCACTCTGCAGTGGGTGTGGAGTAAATGCACCTTAACTGACCAGTGAATGCCCTCACCAGAAACATTCCAGGAGGTGTTAACAGTAGATGAATTTAGATAAAGCACAGTACTAGTCCTATGACTTTTGGGGTACTAGACCCATAACTTTTCCGCAAGTTCAGAATGATTTCCCAATTTAAAAAACTTCTTTTTAATCTATCGAACCATGTTCCTAAAATGTGTGAATCATACCTCACCTTGAAAAACATTTTGGGGCGCCTGGGTGGCTCAGTCGGTTAAGTGTCCGACTTCGGCTCAGGTCATGATCTCGCGGTCCGTGGGTACGAGCCCCACGTCGGGCTCTGTGCTGACAGCTCGGAGCCCGGAGCCTGCTTCGGATTCTGTGTCTCCCTCTCTCTCTGCCCCTCCCCTGCTCACGCTCTGTCTCTCTCTCTCTCTCTCTCTCTCTCTCAAAGATAAACATTAAAAAAAACTTTTTTTAATATATTGCAAGGCTTGGCAAGCCTGAGAGATGAGAGCAAGCAGGAAAAAATGGAGGATGCTTGTAGATAGGTCAGGAAAAGGGAATGAAGAATTAAGTGAACGATGCAATCAGCAGGTTTGGGTTTTCCCAAAGACCAGTGGCTGATATTGGGTCTCTGATGGTGTCTCCTACGAGCCCAGTCCCCACGCTGCGTTCCAGATTGGGTCTGCCCAGGCCTCCCACCGAGTCTTGCGGCCATGGCATTTGCCGGCACATTCTGCCGTCCCGACGGCCGACTCCCCTACGACCACCCTGTCCCACCCGCCTCCTGTGTAGGTGGCACGTCGGGCCCCTTCGCTTTGGATCCAGGCCTGGGATCTCCTCCACCATCATATAGTTTTCCTGCAGGCCTCACCTCACCCAGCCACGCTGCTCAGCGCGGCACGGCAAGACTCAGCCTGACTCTTCTTCGGAGAAAGAGGAATTAGCTTCGGCGTTGGGGGTTCAGCTGTAAAGGGACGTTTCCCACACTCATAGACTTGCATACCGATGAGGAATTCAAGTTTATTTTAGACTGTTGCTCTGAGCAGGCCCCAAATGACAAGGGAGCACGGAGCTCATTAACCATCCTCGTAAGCCTTGGGAGCTCTCACGTGTCTTCTTGGTTGTGGGCACAGTGCTAATTCTTTGGCTTTAATACAATTCCTTTCCAACCAGCCCCTCACATTTGTAAATCTTCAGTAAAACGTATGTGGGAAATCAATAGGACACGCTCCAACCCAGTTTTCAATAGTCAGAGGAAGCCCATCCTGGCCTTTAACATCGGTGCCGTTGACGCTAATGTTGCTACAGCCAGTCCCTGTGCCCTCAGCCCCACCCCCCGAGTTTTATGAAGGTGAGCAATTTAGGACAGTGAGAGTCACGGGATTTTGAATAACTTAGTTCCTAGGTGTGTGTTGGAATGGAAACAAAGATAACCCTGTTCAACAGTGAATTTGTGCCTCTGGGTGAACGGCCAGGTGTTCTTCCAACTGAACTGTGAGACTAATTTCTTCCTGGCCTCTGGAAACCAGCTGAAGCAGTGGGCCAGCTGGTATATCTTCAATCTTGCATACCAACATCTTTCTCTGATTCACAGATTTCCTTTATCCCCAGCACTTCCTCTGGTATGTGCATCCCCGACAGTAAGCGATATCTCTTATTGGATTTGGGCGTTTTTAAATCGTTGAGTCTTTTGGTGGGGAGGGTAGAGGAAGGAGGGTAGATGGTTACATTCGAATATTTCCAGTGGGAACCGTGCTTGAATCTCATCCACCTCTGATTCTTTTTTTTTTTTTTTAATTTTTTAAATGTTTATTTATTTTTGAGAAAGAGAGAGAGACAGAGAGACAGAGTGCGAGCAGGGGAGGGGCAGAGAGAGAGGGGGACACAGAATCCAAAGCAGTCTCCAGGCTCTGAGCTGTCAGCACAGAGCCCGACGCGGGGCTCAAACTCACAAACCGTGAGATCCTGACCTGAGCCAAAGTTGGACGCTTAACTGACTGGGCCACCCAGGTGCCCCTCACCCACCTCTGACTCCTGTGCATCAGATGGTCTCCACATCCATGAGAAGAGGACGCTAAAGTCATCGAGGGTGGCATTGTGAGCATTATTCTTTTTTATTTTTTATGTTTACTTATTTTTGAGAGAGAGAGAGAGAGAGAGAGAGCGCTAAAGCAAGGGAGGGGCACAAAGAGAGGGAGACACTGAATCCAAAGCAGGCTCCAGGCTCCCAGCCGTCAGCACAGAGCCCAACATGGGGCTCGAACCCACAAATGCAAGATCATGACCTGAGCCGAAGTCAAACACTTAACCGACTGAGCCACCCAGGCGCCCCTGAGCATTACGCTTTTTAACCTTTAAATGATCTCAGAGGAAACAAAGTTAATGTATATCCAGTTGTTCCAACACCCGCTATGACTAGAGTATAAAACAAGACGCTCTGGAGATTTTTATCTAGAGGAGAAATTTCCTTGGGAGACTGAGGACTTTCGTTTGCAAAGCACAGCTTTTTCCGTATTAATCGACACACTTTTCCGCGATCTGAGATTTGGAGAAGCCCAGGGATCCGCCTGGTGAGTCACAGGGTAGAACTTGACCCTTGGAAGCGGCAACCTATACCTGATGGTCCGGCGGTTCTCAGGATATATCAGATCATACCCATAATCGATTTCCCCAAATAGCTGTGACATACAAGATTCTCCGTGCACTAAAAAGGGTATTTGAAGGTCACAAGTAAGTGGCAGAGGACCTTTGGTGACTTGAACGTGCCCACTTTCGGCAGCCTGTGCATGCTGGCACCTTCTGGTATAATCTGGACCTACCTTACCCAGGCGTATTTAAAGGGAAACGAATGTTTCTTCACTAGTGTTTCACACCCTCTTCAGTTTTCAGGAGGCTGTGGCGCCTCGGTTGAAACTCTCCCTGTCTGTTTTTGAGATGAAACTTCCGGGAGCGCCACCACCCCTCCAAGGTGAACTTGACCATGATGCAAACCATGAACCCCCTTTGGTCTGGTGTGTGTGCGTATTTTGGTGGACCGGACCAAGCCGTCACAGCGAGGGCTCAGCTGGCAAATGCCGTTCTCAGCCATTCACACAAACCTAGCCTATGCCTGAAGGGTGTGCATTAAAACACACGTGGCTTTTCAGGCACACTTTTAAACACACTGGATACTTCAATTGCAGATTCCCTTGAACTGGATGCTAGTAGATCTTTACATATTGCAAAAACAATAATGTAATAATTAAGTAATAATCTGGCAAAGTACCGTAACAGCTTTCACCCCTAAGAATATATGTCACCTATACCGTTGACACACACGGAGTTGTCTGTTGCAAGATTTCTCCGCACTTGGTAATAATTGTAACAGTTGAAGTTGCACCTGAAAAAGCAACATAGGTGAATTTTCAAAGGGGAATTTCTCATGGTTCATAACTAATAATAAAATAATAAAGCCATGCCCAGGACAAAAATGCCCGCAGGAGATAGCACAGGACAAGAACGGGGAACCCGGACTAGCTTTTTAAAGAAGATATAACATTCTAAGACTTCGGGAAAAATTCAGCTTAAGAAATAGCGTGAATAACACCTATTAATATTTGTTGCGTGTTACCCTATGTCGAACCCTGTGCCGCGTGCTTGGTGTCGATTTTTAAATTTCATCCTCACGAGTCTCTACGAAGCAGGTGTTTTATTATCCCTGTTTGTTAGACAAGAAAGCTGTGGCTCCAGAAAGCGTCTTGCAAGGTCATTCAGTCTCCAGCAAGTGGGGAAAACTGGATTCCAGCTCACGCGGTCAGCCTTCAAGCCGTTGTTCGTGGCCATGTCCCTTGCCTCGTACATCATTTCTTCCCACAGCAGAGGTCACAGCAGGCCAAACCCAGCCTTAGGTAACAGCGGTCACTGCTGAGCGGTTACTTAGGATTATTTTACGTACCTTCGGGTAGTCTTTCATGTCATCCCCAAACCAGCTCCACGATGTAGGTGGCGGTGATCATCCCCATTTCACGTATGAGGACAACGGACATTCAGGTGGAGTAGTGTGTCCCAAATGCTGACAGGGCTAACATCCCGCTCCGGGCAGTCTGGTCCTGGAAGCTACTCTCTCAACCTTTAGGCTAAGAAGTGCAGCTGTCCGCCGCCATTTTAAAACTGGGATGTTTCACACTACGAATAAAGATGTCTGACTCCTCTTAGAAGACAAAACAAGATGGGACGATGGGACAGTACTGGTTCCCTTCCACCTGGCAAGGGTCACTTGGCCACCGTGGGTAGCTGCTCGCGGTAGACGGCTGTCTCCCTCCACTACCCCTCCCTTTCACTGCTTTCCTTCCTGCGTCCTCACTTTGGGGGGCATTTAATTTGCAGTCTGGGCATGGGGTCTCCCTGGTACCGGAGCTGCTTCCGCAGGGGTCTTTCCGTTGTATGTGTCGGTGCGAACGGCATTCCCCACAAAATAACGACAAACTCCTCCTCAAGGGTCTTCCTCCGTCCCCTTGCCCCTGCATCTCTAGTGTTGGCACTCAACCAGGCAGGGAGCATGGGAGGCTTACAACCTTTTCTCTCTCTGCCTGGGTGGTAGCAGTCGGCCGGTGTTTGGTTGGCCATGACCAGGGTGGCAGCAGCATCTCCAGGCTTTGGCATACAGCTTGGTAGGTAGGCTGTTGTGTGACCCAGAGACCCCCAATCTCTGTACGCGTTAGAGCAAAATACAACTGTAACACCCGGAAGTGAAGAGAAATATTTTGGCAGGTCCGTGCCTCCTCAGCAAACTAGAGCATTCTATCTTGAGGGAGGATTTTCTAAGAGCTCCGTCTTGATTATTTGTTCCACGTTGGGCCAAACCAGTGTATTACTGGTAAGATAATGAGTGGCATTCACCCAGGGGTAATCCTTGCAGGGATTTTGATGATGCAGTAAATCATGAGAGTAAAGCCTGACTGGTTTATGCCATTAAAACCTTGGGATAGAATTAGACTTGTAATCACCACTTGCCCATGTTTTGTCATTTATGATAATTATAGTAGTAATAATCCGTGTATTGTTGAGAAGTAGCAGTCAGAAGCATCCATCAATTTTTTATCGACACCAAATCAAGTTGATACTTCATCTTTGCTGCAAAAATGTAGATTGCACCAATTAGCCTAAAGAAATTGGGCAGTCATTAGCAATGAAGTAAGCAGTTAATCTACAGAATATTTCTGGTTCCTCTGATGCCAACAATCCCTCTTAATTATGTGGAATATTGCGAGCGTCTCTGGGACTCTGTCGATGGTGCCATTGTTGGCTTAGGTTAGAGGGAGCATCCGCGTCCCTGCTTTTATTTAAAAGAATGCACTGTTACCTCCCAGCCCCCTCTTGTACCCTTCTGAGCTTCCAGGCAAATTTATTCTGAAGCAGAACACTCAAATCAAAGCAGTTGGCGTTTTCTTTTTCTTATTTAGAAATAGGGATTTTCCCCAGTGGGCTGCTTTCAGGGATGGTGTGTTAGCTCCCCATCCCATACTTGTTACCTCTTCTTGTTCACCTTACCCAAATCATGGAATAATCATCTTGAAAAGAAAGGAAGGAAGGCAGGAAGGGAGAAAGGGAGGGAAGGAGAGAGGGACACACACAGAGAGAAGAAAGACCGAAAGAAAGAGTCAGAATTTGAAAGAAAATCCAACCAGTTGTGAAGAAATCCTGGTGCTAATGAGCTTTCTACGTCTGCCTCAAGTCTTTTCCCCAGGCTATCCTGATCTCCCTCTCTAGACATTTTCAATCGGCACTGCCCATAAATTGTACTAAGCAGCTGAATAATGTAGTGTGGAAATTTCAAATGTATCTATCTATCTATCTATCTATATATTTTTTTTCTATTTAGGAAGTTTGGAAAAGCAAGACTAGGAAAGAAAGAACTCACCCTAACCCCCCACCATGACACCAACCTCCATAACTATCTTTTGGTAGATTTTATTGCAATCTCTTAAATGTACTCCTGTGTTGAGTTTTGTTGTTGTTGGTCTTTTGGTGTTATTACTAAGTTGACCCTTGAACCATGCAGGGTCAGGAACGCTGATCTTCTGCACAAAAATCCCCATATAACTTCTGACTCCCCCCAAAACTTAACTGATAGCCTCCTGTTGAAGGGAAGTATTACCAGTAACATAAATAGTCGATTAACACATATTTTTGTATGTTACATGTATTATATACTGTATTCTTACAGTAAGGTAAGCTCTAGAAAAGAAAATATTAAGAAATCATACAGAACAGACTTAACAGTATAGTACCGTATTTACCAAAAAATGAACCGTGTATAAGTGGACCCGTGCAGTTCAAACCCACTTCTGTCCAAGAGTCAACTGCATTCTCTTTTTCAGTTGTCACAATAATTTTTTCACTTTGCTAACAATTGCAGTAACCATGTTCCATGTATGAATAGTGCTCCATCACATATGGAGTGTATATTTATCCAGGTTTTAGATTATTTCCCTGAGATACATCGCCCAAAGTGAAATACTGGATCAAAACTGATAAGCTTCTTTCAAACTCCCAATAGAAATGGACAAACTGCAACCCGAAAGGATTGTACCAATTTCAAAAAGCCCACCAGTAATTTTCTACACGTACCAGCTTCATTTTAGTGAATGAGATTTGAATTCAGATGTGTTGGCATGCTTGTAGCTAAGCTAAAAATATAAATTGTACCCCTCCGTATATGGTGCTCTGACTCAGATTGGCTTAAACAGGGGCAATTATTATCTCATGTTACAGGAAGTTCAGAAGTAGGACAGCTGTAGGTGTGATATGATCAGAGGCCCAATGATGTCACTGATGGCCTAGATTCCTCTCTTTTAAGCTCACCATCGTAACCTTTACCCTCGTGCTGGCTTCCTTCATGTTTCAAATGGCTGCAGCTGCCCCAGGCATCACATCCAGATGTAGAAGCAACCGAGATGGAAAGAGATCAACTCTTCCAGTGCCTCCTTCTCAAGAGTGAGGAAATCCTTCCTAGAAACTCTCAGTTGACCTTCTTTCCGGTCCCATTGCCCAGATCTGGGTCAGACATTCGCTGCTGAACTGAAGATTGCCCAGGGAAATGGAAACAGCATTATTGGCTTTATTAACCAAGATTTTCTCTTGAGCTGGCGGTGGCGTCCACTTTCTCGGAGTGTTGAATGCGTGAATAAAACAGGGGTTCTGTTAGCAACGAAGAAGAAGGGAATGGTTGTTGGGGAGAGAACCAGTAGTGTCTCCCTGATTTTTTTTTTTTTCTTCATTCTCTGGCACACTCTTAGAACCAGTTAAAATTCTGTAGTTCTTAACATTCTGTAGTGTTTAACAGATATGTGCAAACTATACGTTACGTCCTGGGCTTTGGCCTCCGTGTAAGGTCCTCATGTACTGTGGTCACACTTCGTGTTTCCTTTACGTTGTCCCGAAAACCTGCCTTGGTGCAGCTCCCCAAGGATGGAAATCGGGACCTGCTCTATTTTTATAAACTTTTGGCATATAGGTCTCCTAGGGAAAGACTTAGCACTGGCTTTTCGGTTAGAGAATCCCTGTTTGGTAGAGATTTAACATCCACTACTGACACTGCGAGGGCTTCTGCTGAGACCCAGGGCTTACAGCCTGATGCAACAAGCCTCGGTTGCAGTCTGAATTACTCAGGCTCAGGAAGTCTTATTCCACCGCACAGCCCAGCATTTTGAACGTTTCACTGCTCATTAGCCCCTCCAGCAAAAGACCAGGAGAGGGGAGGGTGGGGATCAAGGAATTCCTTTCAATCAAATACTCTTGTTTCACGTAGTTGGAGAAATGGCTGAAATTGCCTCCTCAAAGAGTCTTTTTGAAAATAATCTAGTTTATCTCTACACTCATTTTGGCACTAACTGTACAAATTATTAGTATTACGTTTTATTTCCAAAAAAAAAAAAAAAAAAGGCAGCAAGGTAAGAAAACACGTCGCTGGGTCGAAGAAACCAGCCTAGTTACTCCATGCCTGACAAATTCAGTACTATTTTGCAGTTCTTAAGTTGAGTCACAGGGTGCAGTTACCATCTTTTTATGAATGCCTGACTTGCAGGTATCTTTTCGCACCAGAGATAGCAAGGTGATCTTGGATCAGACCTGCCCGTTCCTGGGGCGCCTGGGTGGCTCAGTCGGTTGAGCGTCCGACTTCGGCTCGGGTCACGATCTCGCGGTCTGTGGGTTCAAGCCCCGCATCGGGCTCTGTGCTGACGGCTCAGAGCCTGGAGCCTGTGTCGGATTCGGTGTCTCCCTCTCTCTCTGCCCCTCCCCTGCTCACGCTCCGTCTCTCTCTGTCTCAAAAACAAATAAAACATTAAAAAAAAAACAAAACCTGCCCGTTCCTTCAGCCAAGTAGATGAAAGCCCGAAAAAAAACCACCCATTTCCTACCTTACCATGATGGAGTCATGGCTTCTGTTGTTATTCTGGGTGGAGACAAACACAAAAAGAAAAAAAAAAAACCCCACCTACTGTACTTGTATACTTTTTGTTTTACAGTTTGTAAGAATTTTTACAACGCAATTACATGTTCTAATTATGAGATTACATACATTTCTACCACTTACATAATCAAGTGTAATTATACCGACTACTTGAACAGACAGTGATAAAAATTACTCGAAGCAAAAATTACACACAAAAAAATGCCGTTTCAGAAAGGCTTTTGGAGCATATACTCCACAGCCTCCCAGAAGGTGGGTCATGGTGAATACAATAAATAGCCTTCAGTAGCTTAGTTGTCCTCGGTAGGGCACGACAGATGACTCGTATCATGTTGGAAGCCTCGTCTTTTTAAAACTGTTTTTCGGACATAGCACCCGTGATACATATCACCGCTACCCGTGCAGAAGCTGGTTGAATTCCGGGTTTGTCTCCTTCCCCTTACCTCCTGTGATTCCTTCCCTCTCTCCCTTCCGTTCTCTTTCCTCCTCCCTACCGCCTGCCTTTTATCTAGGGGCCTGGAGAAGGATTTGAAACAGTAGGCTAATGGGGACAAATGAACTTGGATTCCTGGGACATTATTTCCCACTCGAGTAATCCTTGGATCAAAATATTCGAAAGCAACTGGCTTGTAAGAGTTAAAGTTATGCTGAAAATTTTCTACCTTACTCCTCTGACCGTGGACGAGATCGGAAGTCAAGATCCATTGGGTTTCATGGCCCTTAGGAGCATCTGTAGCTTGGCGTCGTTGTGGAAGAGAAGCAAAGCAGAGAGAGGAAAGTAAACACAGACTACAGTGTAAGCAAGATGAGGAACCTTTAAAATGAAGTATGATGTTACAGACAGTTCCCTAGAAACAGCATGCTATTTATTATAATTGTTTCTTTCATCACTGAAAACAAAGTGTATTGAAAGGGTCATTTTTCTGCGAGTCAAGTCCTTTCCCTCCGGTGTTTTTTTTTCAAGACATTTGTTTTAAGCAAAATGTTCTAAAATACGATTTTAAAACTTATCTATTTGCGACTACCGTTAACACCGCTAGGGTGTCTCCAGAACCTTTCCATCACTTCCCATGTTAAGTCATCTCTTGATTAAAAAAGAAAATAAAATCCCTAATCACCTGTCCCGAGTTTACAATTCCAAGCGGTTGTTTTTGGACTAGCCGGTCATGTTCTCCTAAAGACAACATCTCTTAGGTGTGCCGTTCATCGTCCATATGGAGCAAATTAGAGAGAGAAGGAGGGGAGCTGCCACTGTTTCTGATTGGTTACGGTAGTATTAAAAAAAAAAATTGACTCACCCTGCTCTGGAGAAGAAAGATGGATAAAATGCTCTTTGAACACACTAGTCTTTTTTTTTTTTTTCTTCTAAATGTCGGTACAGAAGGGTTGCATTTATATTTGGCTTTCCAGACCTGTCTCTTGACCTTCTAATTACTTTATTTGAAACAGCACTGAGGGTATAATAAACCTGGAGGTTGCCTCTCCTTTGCTTTATCATAAATTAAAGCTGCCGGTTTGTTGAGGTGAAAGTGGAGGCAGAATGTTCATTACCGCTCAAGTGATGGCTTGTCAATAGCAGTGCTTTTTAGTTTGTTCTAGTCAGCACTTGCTGTGCATTTTGTTGGACCACTGGGAAATAAATACAACACGATTATACGTTTGGAATACCACAAGAGTTCACAGAAAAAAAAAAACACAAATGATAAATTATACACTTGGTAGAAAGTGACATGCTATCTTGTGCTATTAACAACCAAAGATAATTGCAACGAATTGTAATTGCAGTTTGCAACTTACAGTACAGTGTGTCCAACATCAATCTTAATAGTGAACAAAGCAATTTATATTAAAACTTAATTCACTTGGTAACTTTCTGCTGTATACACGGGAGCTAACAGATGTAGCTTTTCAGAAAGTTCAAAGGCATTTGAAATGTGGCAAGAAATGCTAATGCAGTAAGCCTTGGAGAAATATTGCATTACTACTTGTAATGAAAACAAATGTATGTCATTATCTCCTACTTTGTGTTTATTTAATAAAATATGCAGTTTGCATGTTGGTGAATTCAGCGTTTCTGAATGGATATGGAATGATGTTCTATTTGGAATCAGAGGCCATACAGGACTAGCAATTATGCATCCAGTATAAATAGTCTGCTTTACGATTTTAGTAGCATGCCCCTTAATGCTTCACCGGGTTTTGTATGAGGTGTAACAGCAAACTGGAGTAACTTTATTCATGACTTTCCTTAGATTGGATGTCTTTGAAGCAAGAAAGGGAGATCTCCTGGAATTACTTAAGAGAACAAGCATATTTGTTTTGTGAGCTTGACTGATGGCCAGTAGAGCAGTTGAGTGAAATCTCTAAACTGATTAGGGCTTTAGTTCAAATAATCTTCTACCTTTTTCATTAATTTATTCCTTAATGCTATTTTGCTGCTCTTCTACCAAGGATAATAATCTCACACTCGCTGACCTCCATGAGTGGATGACCTAGAGCCCATAACTAATCTTATTTATCTCCTGACCAGCCGAACTTCATTTACCTTGACTGGATAAAGAGCCTTGCAAGTTCCTAAGCTTCCCCTCCTTCGTAGCTTTCTAGTTAATCTACAGTAAAGGGAAAGATGATAGGCTTTCCCAGTCAAGATCCAAAAGCATCCGGGGACAGTGGAAACTTCTGGCCATCTCTCTTTCTTTCTTGAGCCCTACTCTCCTAAACGCAGCGACTTTCATTTTGAAAGTCAATTTCCAGCCATGGGCCGTATGCACACGTTGTCGAATTTAGTTTTAATTGTTGAGTACACGTACATAGCATTTTATATTCCGCTTTCTTTTGTTTAATACCAAAGTGTTGCCCGTGTTTCATAATTTAATAATTGTGCATTTTAGTGACAGTAATTCATTAAGTTTCTATACTGTGTTTTTCCTAAGCACTCCCCATTATTCAAATTGTTGGGTTACTTCCACTCGGTTTCACTATTACAGATACTGCTGCAATAAAAATTTCTTTCGCTGTTTTTTTTTTTTCCATTTAGATTATTTCTCCGGAAAATATTATTAAAAGTGTAATTATTAAGCAAGCGATGTAAACATTTGTTTGGCTTTTTGCCTTATCACATTACTGAAATATGTTCCCGGACTACTTTATAGTAGTTTATGTTGCCTCCGGCAATGTTGGAGGACTACATAATTTTGTCACGGCAACACTGAGATTTATCTTGGTTCTTTCATTTATAAACTAAAGGATGTTGAGCAAGTTACTTAACCCCTCTGCCTCGTCTGAACCCTCGTTATTCCCCACCTGAATGAAGGTCACAACAATGGCGCTGAACTCATGGATCGTGACGAGTATTACAGTACTGTGCGTATGTAAAATTTGGGGGCCGGTGTCTGCCACATAGGAGCGCTCAGAAAACATTGGCTGTTATTATTCTTACCAAAATCTAATTTTTCTCCTTATTGAATATCACCTTCTATGTAGGCTGCAATCTTTAAAGGAAATGCTGTAGTAGTCCATTGAAGCTTAGTGGTCAGGAGACTCCATAAGCAACCTCCGTCTGTATTGAGTGAGCACTTTAACATTGCTTAGGCAACGAGCCACGAGGAAGAACTCTGCAGGAGTGAACATGCTGTCTGTAAAGGAGAGGCTTCTGGAAGCTCCTTCTCTTAATTTGTAATAACGAATAATAAATGGCTCTGATTCCAGAACAATCTAAGTGGGCCTTGAAGCCCCAGGGTTCTGGGGTGCTGATCCTGTGATTCTTGCATTCCGTGAGAACCCAAGCCCCCCCCCCCCCCGCCCCCACTTTAAGGAACTGGCCTCTGCATTAAATAATGGCACTTATTTGTTGGTTTTTTCAGTAAGACAAAGAACTGGTCTCCTGGATTCCTTAATTCTGGAAAATTGACTTCAAATTTATAAATTTTCAAAGAAAAACTGTAACTAATTTTATTATTCCACGAGATGACGTTGATGAAATGCATCTGCTACATCTCACTGAGATGAGAACGGCACCTTCCGAAGCAGAGAGTCAGAGCGGCGAGCCCTGGGTGACCCCCGAGCCCCCCCGAGCCCCCGGTCAGGCAGCATTCGCTGCCCACAGTAGGGGCTGGAGATTATTCATTTCTCCAGACCTTCTTTTAAACCAAAAGAAGGTGGATGCCTCACGTTCCCTTCTGATGAGAACTTCTGTGTTAGAATTCTGTAGTTGCGAGCAACAGAAAGAAATGCTGGCTAATTTAAGGAGAACAAAAAAAAAAAGCAAGAGGGTGGGAGGTTCTCTTTTGAGAAGGATACGGGGTTATTTACAGTACCACGAAGAGTGCTCAGCAGGACAGGCGGCAGCCCCAAGCATCCAGGCAGGAAGAAACCACAGACACTCATCGGGGTCCTGCTGTTGGAAGAGGTAAGCTCTACTCCACTCAAGAATCAAAGTCTGACAGGGCCCAGCCTGGATCTTGTGCCTGCCGCCCAGCTAGGGGAGGCCACAGGACCTTGATGATAGTCCCACTAACACCGCACACTCCTGGGGGCTCCTGGGCGGCTCGGTCGGTGAAGGGTCTAACTCTTAATTTCGGCTCGGGTCATGATGAGATCATGATGAGATCATGGTTCGTGTGACGGAGCCCGCATCGGGCGCCGCGCTGAGTGTGGAGCCTGCTTGGGATTCTCATTCCCTCTCTCCCTAGCCCTCCCCTACTCAAGCCCCCCCTCCAAAGAAATAAATAAACATAAAAATATTATTAAAAAAGAAAAAACAAAAGACTGCACACTACTGGAGGAAGAAATTTCCTAAAGCAAGATTGGAGTCCTGTTGCTCGAAGAAGGGGAAATGGAGGCTGGGCCACTAAAAATGACAAAGGTACACTGAATTTCTTAAAAGACTGTATTGCTCTAGTAATTCCTCAGCAGTAATGATTAGGAAAACAACTAAATGGCTTACAAACACCAGGAAGTATTTGGACCGCTCAGTGGCCATTGTCCATGACTTTAGCCCTGGGGATAACTAACAGATTTTTTATTACTTGGTATGGACACGGAAGGCTCACATCAAAAGGCATTTTGTGGGAGAAATGTCTCACATTTGGCTGCAAATATCACAGGCCTGAACAACAGAGGGATTGATATCCACTTCACGTGAAAGAAATCCACAAAGAGTAGGACCATCATGGCAGCCGTACCACATCATCAGTGTTCATGGCTCCTTCCGTGTTTCTTTCCGCTCTGTCCTTCTGGCATGGCTTCTGTCTTCAGGTCTCCTTCATGATCACAAGAGAACCACGGCAGTTCCTAATATGTCATGTACGTTACTGGTAAGGAAAAGGAAGAAAGGGAGGGAAGCCAAATGTGCCTGACCCTTGAGTCACCCCCATCCCCCTTTTAAGGAACTTTCTCAGAAGCCCTACCCAGCAGTCGCCACCTCCGTTCCATCAGCTGAAACGTGGTCACCTAGTCACCCCTGTTGATAAAGGAAACAGGACTGTTTTTTAGCCAGGTACATTGCTACTCCCAACAAGGTCAGGATTCTCTAAGGGAGGGAGAAGAGGAGCATGGGTGTCAGGAAGGCAAGCGGTAGTTTCTGGCTCAGACCCTTGCCAAAATGGACAGTCTTCAGCTCCGTGAACTCCCCTGCCAGTCCCGGTATTACCAACAAGAAGCCAGGAGAGTAATAATGAAGCATTTTCTAGGGTAGGGAGAGAAGTGAGCGGATTGAGTGATGAAAACTTTAGGTCATTAAATAAAGTTCCAACATTTTCTTCTTGCCCAAAACATTCACAACAAACTCTGTGGAACAGGAATTGAAGGGAAATGTACCACGCCATTTTTCTTTAGCCTTTTTGCAATGCAACAGGACAATCAATACAAATCTTTGCAGTAATCATATATTGATTTTCCTAGAATATAACTCCATTTAAAGCACTTTTATCCCCAAGAGTAGAAACATTGGAGGCTATCAAAGGAGGAAGTAGGTTTCCTTGACCCCATCTGCAGTGCACAATTGATTAACAGAGGATAGTTATGAGCGAGAGAGAGAGAGAGACAGAGAGAGGGAAGAGAGAAGTCACCGAAAGGTTAATACTAGCTAAAGAGAAACACGATTAGAGGACATTAGGCTTTTGGTAAAATCATAAGGTCGGGAAAAGATAATGATGCTCTCTAAAATTGCATGAGATTTTGAGCCCTTCGCATCCTCTTCCTGTGACCCCCACACCCCCAAGAGCCACCACAGCTGAATTTGGAGGGATTGGCAAAGCTGTGAATGATTGATATGTTTAGGTTCAGGGCTGGTAAGCTGGCTCGATAAGGGAATCAGTGACACTGTTTCAGTTTTTCGTGAGTCACTTAGTTATTAAGTACTAAACTCAAACTCTAAGGTAGGCCAGATTGAATGTGTCTTTGCTTCAGACAAAGCTAAAAGAAAAAGAAGAAGAATTTATGTTTTAGAAAAATTGTTTTAACACTCTCATTTTCCTTCTGCTTTGTAAGAAAACAAAACGCTCAAAGAAATTTTTTTTAAATAAAAATAAAAAAAACCCTACCTTCGGCAAATCCCATGAGTTTAGGTCAGCTGACTATTTCTATTTTTTTCTAATTTTTTAAAGATACTTATTTATTTTTGAGAGGATGAGAGAGACAGAGTGGAGCAGGGGAGGGGAAGAGAGAAAGGGAGACACAGAATCCGAAGCAGGCTGCAGGCTCTGAGCTGTCACCAGAGTCTGATGTGTGGGGCTTGAACCCACGAACCCACCAGGATCGTGACCTGAGCCGAAGTCTGACGCTTCAACAACTGAGCCACCCGGGCGCCCCCAGGTTGGCTGACTATTTCTGTGTGTAGATGTTGTCCTCCCAGAGACAGGAAAGTAATTGGATGGAAACGCTGGGAAAAGACACGCAGGTTCCACTCCGCCTCTGGCCCGAGAGGCTGGGATGTCGCCAAAACTGAGGATGACGCCTCCTGAAGCAATCCTGAGTCACCCTCTCTCCCACACTCCTTATGGAAAAGGCAAGAGGGTGGCCTGGCATGCGCTTGTTTCCAGTGTACTGTCCTCAGTGTATTTCTCTCCCTCAATCCCTCCTGTTTTTTGTGTCACGGCTGGGTTCGCACAGACTCTTTATTAAATTAGCAGGTGTGTGCGGCCTCATTCTCCTCCACAGTCTTGTGCTTGATACTGTTTATTTTACTAGCAACTTCTTCGGGAGTTTGTGTTTTGCTTTGGTGGTGTTTTATCCCCCCCCCTCTTTTTTTTTTTTTTTTTTTTTTTTTTTGGTTTGGCTTCAGGCAAACCAACCAGCACACATTGTCAGATAAAGTATCTTATCTGTCAGCAGCACCCTTGTGAATTAATCATAATTCAATAGGCTTACTAATCAAGATTCGAGATGAATGTTTTGATAGAGCAATCAGATTTGTCTAATCTATCATTAGTTGACAGTCGCTGCAGGCAGGGTGTGAACTTGGCAATGGCAGCCCTGTTTCTGATCCCTTTGGCTGGGGCCACCGGTTGGGTAGCTGGTGGTAAGTGTGGTCCCAGGCCTTGCAACCAGTGAAGTTCCGTTTCTTACTCTCCCCGCCCTCCGGTTTTCAGAATAACATGGGGTGGAGTCCTCTCGTGAACCCCCTCCCCAGGTGATCAACAGACTTGGGGACATGGTGTTCCCTTTGTCATTTTTACCGGTAAACAAAGGTGTGCCAAGCCCCGTGACCAGCCTCAAAGGTGATCGATTTATGGGGTCACTTGCAAATAGTGGCCAGAGAAAAAATAAACATAACAGATTATTAAACGTGGTTGACTGCAGCCCTGTGTCACCTGCCTCTAAAACCTATACCCCATTTGACGGAGTTGCCTTCTTGGGGGAATTTACAGCATAGCTTATACATTTATTCCATAGGATTGCATAAGTAAAAGCTTTTGTTGTAGATCCATACTTCATGGTACCTAATGTTTCAAGTTCTGGGATAAAATTCTGAACTAATATACACTGTGTATATTACTTGGTAGTCACTAGTGTGAGAAAAGTAAGGATGGGGTTATTTTGTGGAGGAGTCTGTTACCAGTTTTCCTTCTCTTCCTGAGGTTGGTATTAGCGTGAAGATTGTATTACTATAGAAAGCTTGGAAAGTTCCAGAAAAATCCAAATGCCTACAATCCCGTCAATATTAACAATATTTCACCCTATTACAACTCGATAAATAACGGCACGGGTACCTCGGCGGGTCGCTGCCTGACCCTGTCATCCCCAAAATGTAACTCTGCCTGGCATGCCCTTCCGGAAGGAAGAGCTCTTCCTGGCACGCGCGCCGGAAGGAAATCCGGAGGAATCCAGGAAGCTGCTGCTGGTCTCAAGGTTTCAGTTTCTGCGAGAAAAGCACATGGGGAAACTCGCTTAGGCTGTTAGTGTGTCTCACGTGTTGGGAAGTGACAACTTTTCGATTTCACAGGCGTGTCGCAAGCCTTACTAAATGAATGCTAGCCACACTTCGAGAGATTTGTAGCTTGGGTGATTCAGACAAGGGCCGGTGGAGAGTTACCTAATTAGACTCCAGGTATAATTATGTAAGGCGTTCCAGGCAGCAGCGGGCTGTGTGTTAATTAACTTTCATGCTGAACATGCAGTAGCACCTGAACAAAGAATGGTTCACGGATGAACAAAAGCTCCTTACTTTGCCCTAGCTGTATTCACCGTCTCCCAAAGCTTCCTTCCCTGTCCCCTCTTTTTAAATAACTTAAAAAAGAATTGTTTTTATTCTAGAGCGAGATAGAGCACAGGAGCAGGGGAGGGGACAGAGAGAGAGAGAGAGAGAAAATCTTAAGTGGTCTCCAGGCTCGGCGCCGAACGTGACGTGGGGCTCGATCCCACCCGCCCTGGGATCATGACCTGAGCGAAATCAAGAGTGGGGATGCTCAACCGACTGAACTACCCAGGCAGCCCCCCTTTTTTTTTTTTTTAGTTGAGACATGAGGCATAAAGGCATGTTGTCTCGTAAGAAGATCATCATCTGTCCCTACAACTCCCTTCCTACTTTCCTCCATAATTCCAGCACATTCTCTGGAATGATCTTTTACAGGGCTAACCGTGTCTGTATTTATCCACCTATTTCTCTGTCACTGGTTTGTAAAATCCGTGTGATTTCCCATCATGATTTTTTTTGGCTGTCCGTGAAACTCCACAGGTCTCTTTTTGTGCTGAAGAAAGGAATGATACCCACTGACCCGCAGGGTCAGCTCGCCTCCCGTCAGCAGTCTAGTGCCATAGGAGTCCTCCTTGGCCGCTCCCATTGCTGTCTCTAACGAACAACACTGGGAAAAGCATCGGTTAAAGAATATTCTCTCTTCTATTGGGGCGCCTGGGTGGCTCGGTCGGTTGAGCGTCCAACTCTTGATTTTGGCTCAGGTCATGATCTCATGGTTTGTGAGATCGAGCCCCACGCCGGGCTCTATGTTGAAAGTGTGGGGCCTGCTTGGGATTCTCTCTCCCTCACTCTCTCTCTCGCTCTCAAAAATAAATAAGTAAATGTTAAAAAAAAAAAAAAAAGAATATTCTTTCCTCTAGTAAATGAATCCATGGCTTCATTTGTGCCGCTTCTGCTGTCACTTGCTGCCCGAGTTCTTAACTAATGCATTAAAGTAAACTTTGCAAAGCCATATAAACCAGCTCTCCGTGCTTGCATGAGGAGAGACTTGAGGTCATCAAATAAGCACTGTGTGTGGATAGTGACCAAGCAATTTTCCAGGCTTCTCCCTGTTCTCAAGTGGGGAAATCCCATTTTGAGTTTCCCTGTTCCTTCTAATCCCATCTCCTTGGCATCTCCCTCTTCATTTTGCTACTAATGAAGTCTAGGACGACACACAGGACCACTCTGTTCATCCGGGAGATGAAGCTTCTAGAATTCTACTTCTACAATTCTGTCTATGAAAGCAGGAAATTAACATAGATTAAGGAATTGCCAGAAACATTAAGAATAGATTGGATTCAACACCCTTTCTTATTGTGGTACCTCTTACCACTTATGAGAAAGAAATGTTTCAATTTTACTGCCTAGTACTAATAAACAGGCGCAGGTGTTGGAAGAAAGGAATAATAAAAACCTTTGTTGGATGAAAAGCATTATTTCATGCAGCTCTGTGACATTACGGGGAAGGCCTTCACATGATGCCACCTTAGGGATAATAAGGGACATTGGAACAATTTTAGTGCTACCTTTGCATAATTTTCAGTTGGGTGAAACTCAGTCTTCATTGTCTCCCTCTACCCACCGCCATCCAATGTGGATCAGATCAAGCCCTCATAGTCAAAACGAGAGCAACCAATTTTGACCAATCACTTGCTCTTTGCAAGATTATGTTTGCTGCATTGGGAGTAGGCTTAGACATCATTCCTGTCCCCAGAGAGTTTACCATCTGTTGGGGAAGATAAGACATAAAAAACCTGAGAAGTAAAACTCTAATAAAGAATCTAAAATACAAGTTCAAGACGACACTAGGGAAGATGGGTCACATGACAATACATGACTGTCAGATGCATTTACAGATTTCTTGTAGAAGAAAAATCTTCAACCCTTCTGATAGTAAGGGTTCATAGATACCAGTTGTGAATTCGGAGCTGAAGTATTATTCTGCAAAAATGCTTTTCAATTTTGAAGGGCCAGTGCAAAAGAGACATCTAGTCTTTGTAACTGGTAAAATAATTACTTGGATTATCATTGAAATAAAGGCATGAAATTTTAAAATTCTCATGAAACTCACGGGCTTCTGAGAAAATGCCAGTGGTACCTCACAGACCCAGGACAGGTGGTCATTTCATTAGTGAGTTCCAAGTTCAAATGGTAGGTTCATTTCAAGTTACATAGGTAATATTTTAGGGAAAAGATAGAGTTCAGATAGAGTTAAGATGGAGACAGATGTATGGGAAGAGGTCCTTTCAAACAGGTAAAATTTCTGACGAAGGTCAGAATAGGATTGTATAAACCAGGTTCCACGTGTTAAGACTTTCGGGCTGAAACAGAATGTTCAAGAAACGGAGACCAGATATTTGGGAAGTACCAAGAGATGGCTGAGTTTCTGGAGGCCTTCCAAAGTTTCCAAAGCTGAGAAGGGACATGATGCTGGAGATATTTTAGGGAAGATTAGTTTGGAGGCTGGGTGGGCAATGGATATGGGCTGTTCTCATTTAAAGGGTTGTATTTAGAGAAAAGCCGTGTTCCTGCAATGAGGTGACGTGGCCATGCATTCAGGCGGAGTAGTGGTAACAGAAGAGTATGAATTTCAAAGGACCTCTAATGGAAGAGAACTTCATAACCAATTGGTTATGGGGATGAAGAAGAGGAAAGAGTCAAGGGTGGTACTCTGATTTCAAACTTGGAAGGGAATGGACATTTGGGAGAGGGGGCCGTGTGCCCCAGCACTAGCACAGGGAGAAGGATACAGTCCCGTAAATAGCTGTGGCTAAGACCCAAAATGCAAAGAAGGAAGCACAGCCTTGACGTTTTCCTGGTTGTGAAAATTACAAAATTACCCCGCGAGGGATTATTTGATCTTTGCGTCAGCTCAGTGACCTGAGCTACAGTAATACCTAAAGTAGAAAGCCGGCAATGGAAAGGAAGAGATTTCCAAATTTTTTAGGGATTCTGCTATTTTAGTGTGGGTTAGTAATTACCTTGACTTTCTTCATACAGGGCTTTGTAGTTAAGGACCTGTTCACGCCCTCACCAATTGACAGCCAGATTCCCCCTTCGTTCTATTTAGGTTAAAAGATTTGTATATCACCTTGGTTTTCAGAAACTGACAAACTGCCAGTGGCCTGTCAATTCCGGACTGACTTTTTTTTTCACCTGCTCACAGAGATACTATTGTCTTCGGAGAACTAGTGCTTTTCTCCAGTGATGTGACTAAGCCCATGTAATCTTGGAAGAATTGGCCGCTTTATGTCTAACAGAGACACGAAGGTGAGGCTGCGATACTGGGAAATCTCAGGGTAACACCCTCAAGTTTGAAGAGTGAGGGGGAACTGAAGCAGAAAAGCCCTGTACATTTTGTCAAACCCATTGCCCAGATGTAGATCTCTAGATCTGGGCAGAGGTTGAGTTGAGTACATTCAGTGTCCTAGTATACAACCGTCTTTAGAAAACGTGCACTCGGGGCGCCTGGGTGGCTCTGTCGGTTAAGCGTCTGATCCTTGATTTCAGCTCGGATCGTGATCTCACAGTTCGTGAGTTCGGCCCTGCACTGGGTGGCTCTGTGCTGATGGCATGGAGCCTGCCTGGGATTCTGTCTCCCTCTCCTCTTTCTCTGCCTCTCCCCTGCTTGTTCTCTACCTCTCGCAAACAAAAGCAAAAACGTGCATTCATCCCATTCAAGAGAATTGGAAAAGCCCCGTGTTGGTTGGACACGACTGAGTCCTGTGAGTCCCAAGCAATGCGACTTTTTAACAGGCAAATCGCCTTTAAAGTCCTCACAGCTCTTCGAGCGTCCGACTTGTGACGTGTCCAATATTTGTGTTGCCCTGCCCACGCGGTAGCTACCTCAGCATCCCTGCAGAGCGGGGAGGTATAAAAGGGTGCTTCTGGGGCCCACTGCCGCTTCGTGAGGGCCTATGGTCACGCTTGCCAAGTTTTGAAACCGGTTACAAATCAGAAAATAAAAAATTAAAGGCGTTCATCATTTCCTCTCTTACTGAATGCTATACGTGAAATCTTGCACTCACCTTTTTAAATAGACTTTGCGATACACATCGACTTCCCTCTCTCTGGGAAGGCACGTATTTGTAGAACCAGGAAATAAAGCTGCTCTCAACAGCACTTTTCTAATAAAAGATCTCGTTGCGTTTCCATCTTAAAACCCAAGTTTAAGAGCTTTTATGATTCTGAAACGAAAGGAATTTCCTTGCTATATATGTATATGGTATATTAGTAGGTATGTATTAAATGTATATAGTGTATTAGTACATATATATATAGTATATTTTATATATATACTATACTATACTATACTATACTATACTATACTATAGAATATATATATTAAAAGAGTGATGGAAATTTTTTGCCAAAAAAGGTACCTTACCTTGCCATCTCAACATAGCCTATTGGCATGAATGCGGAGAAAGGAGGAAGCTTTTATTAGGGAATAATCATTTCCAAGGCTGCTACAGTCATCATCCAGAAACTTTTCCTCAAGGCTGAGGACAGTACTGTACCCTGGAACCTGTTTAGCCACAGGTGGGGAATGTACTGAGCTGTTGAGACCAATAGGAAGGTAGGACCCTATGACCAGGTCAAAGAGTTGTTCTGGTAGTTTTAGGATCTTGAAAAGGGTCATTAATGCTTCCAAGCCCCTAAAGTTTCTTTAATTCTTCTGGCGCTATACTTTACAATCGTATAATCGTGTTTCCCATTTGCACATAAATTAGCTTGGATGCGTTTTTCATAATAAACTGTTGGTCTGTAGCTCTGTATATTAGAGTCTCAGCCCCCATCAGCAGTGTGTGATTTCAGAATGAGGTACATTCAGGCACCAGCACCACATAAGTGGAAAAATAAATCCTTTCCAAAAAGTATATGGTCACCATTGTCAACGTGTAGAGTTTGGGATCAGCCATTTCAATAGCACGCTTTGTATTACTTTGTAACCACAGAGTTTAGAAAATAGAGTGGCTCCCAAGTTTTTCCTTGTCATTCAAAAGAATGCACACGTCTCTCAAAGTGACTGATATTCAGCAGGAAGTGCCTTATTGACTGAAGGGGATAGGATCTGTCAGTTTTGTTATTTTCGCTCTAAAACAAGACACTGTCTTTGGTCTTGTCCTCTGCTTTTATTTAAAGGTATTTCTTAAACAAACTTGGAAGATAAGGAGCCATACCCATACTTTGTGGGTATAAAACTTAAAGCATCAGGAAGACGGATGTCATTTCCAAGACCACATAGTTCTTCAAGTCCGGAAATGAATGAAATGAGACCCCTAGGAGGCTTCTTCATTTTGGCGGGGGGGGGGGGGGGGGGGTGGTGTCACTGTGGCTCTGCCCTTCAATCTGGCTTATGGCAACGTGAGGGGAGGTCTCTGCTGAATGCGGAGCCTTCATTAGACGTCCTGTAACTATGTCTAAATGTGAGTTAACAAAGACCTCTTAACCAGACGCTGGCTAGAATGACTCTTCCCCTGGGAGCAAAGGGTCTTTAAGATATTTTGAGGGGAGGAGGAGGGTGAAGAGGTCTAATCCATAGCTCTAAATTCTCGTGCTTGGGGGAGCTCATTGACATGGTAGGTTTTAAGGGCTTCATTGGAGCCATTATGGTTTGTCATGCAGAGGCCCACTGGAGAACACTTAATTGGAGATTATTGTCCCAGTGTGTTACAAGGCCATTTCGATCTCTTTAACAGAGCGGCTTGCTACCACTTATGGGAGACCTTGGGAAAGTTTCGATGCACCCAAACCTAAGAACAAACATTAGGTTAGGTTTGTGCCTTTAAGTCTAATAACTGGACGTATCAGGTGTTTTTAAATCTTCCCCTCACCTCGTTCGTCTGTAAATCAAACCTCAATTGTACATAGATTCCTGGGGGCTGGATATGTGTTGAATACATTTCTTTCCCTTTTTAATTTCTTGGTTTTGAGGTTGGGAGTTTTGGTGGTGGTGGTGGTAAAGGTGGTCTAATGAACAAACACGATTATCACATCCAAGGGCTGCAAAGCTTTGATTTAGAAATGCAATAGAGATCACCTTCTTTCATATGGAACCAATTCCTTCTTGTCTCTTTCCCCCCAAGGAGTGAAGGAAATATCTCTGGCATATGGTTAAAAACCTGATAGATTAGACCTTCAGATAGGTAGGTGGATTAAGGCAAAGCCCCAAAAAAAAGGCTCATGTTTTCAGTTGTCTATCCTATTTTCATGTTCCTATTGCCTCTTAGTATTCTGAATTTACCAGATTAGTCCTAATCTAATATTTAGTTCTGTAATGTTTTAAACATTTTGGCTGGACTCAGTTCCTAGCCTCCATGTTGCCTATCTCCGTTAACATCTCTGCATGCATAAGAGGGCATTCATTAGGGCCGAGTTAAGGGAAAACCACCAAAAGACTAGACCCCATTTCTTAGGCCTTGGAAATGCAAGGCCATAGCACTGAGAGCACATAGCATTGAATTGAGAGGATCCAAGGGTCAAAATTCAAAACCTTGAGACTTTTTTTGCCCAGAACTCCAAGCACTTTCAAAAGTGAGTTCCTTTCTGAAAACACTGAAGTTTGGAGATCTCTAGCTCCTTCTCGTGGTTTCCCACACTGTAAAGCAGAAATGAAGCTATAGGATCAGAAATAGTTAGCAAGTAGAATGTTTGTGCCAGAGAATGAGGATTTCTATGTGATTTGTGTTTTTACGCGCTCAAAGCCTCAGTTCCTCTTCTATAGATAGAGCTAATATACTGCTTTGTTTCTTTCTTTCCAAATTACCAAGGGATACAGATGTGTAGTAATGCAGGGGACATTTAATGAAGGCTGTTTAACTATGAGTGCTCTTTGCTATGCGAGATATACCAGTGAAATAAGGGACATGACTGTTTTTGGTAGAACGGTTATGGATACAGGATATCTCAAACTTGATCTTAGGAATAGATTGGGTGGTCATCTTGACTTTGATTTCTCCATCTCCCTGCATGTCTGCTTGCTCTCCTCTCTCAGCATACCAACTTCTGTATCTTTGGTCCACACGGCTGAAATATGGCTACCACTTCTGGGGCGGTCAGCCCTGGCCAGGGGCAAGGCCCCACTGAGCAAACATGGCTGCCTGCTACTGAAGCCATGACTGTTGGAGAGGTCAGTTCTCAAACCTGGGACACGAGGGACACAGCCCAGTAATTGTCCACTGTACCACTCCTTTAAGGAGTAAGTTAAAGTATCTGTGGTTCTTTGTATCCTACAGAATAAAGTCACCTTAAGGAAGGAACGTCAGATGTTAGAGCAAGAAAGGATTTTGAAGATTAAAAAAAAAATTTTTTTTATTTGGAGAGAGGAAAAGTTGTGAGCAAGGGAGGGGCAGAGAGAGGTGGGAGGAGAGAGCATCCCAAGGCTCCATGCTGTCAGTACAGAGCTTGACACGAGGCTTGAACTCATGAACAGTGAGATCGTGACCTTAGCCAAAATCAAGAGTCAGGCATTGAACCGACTGAGCCACCCGTGCGCCCCAGAGCAGGAAAGGATTTTTTTTTTTTTTAATTTTTTTTTTTAACGTTTATTTATTTTTGAGACAGAGAGAGACAGAGCATGAACGGGGGAGGGTCAGAGAGAGGGAGACACAGAATCTGAAACAGGCTCCAGGCTCTGAGCTGTCAGCACAGAGCCCGACGCGGGGCTTGAACTCACGGACCGTGAGATCATGACCTGAGCTGAAGTCGGCCGCTTAACCGACTGAGCCACCCAGGCGCCCCAGGAAAGGATTTTAAAGTTCACCCGATCCTACCTTCTGTGTCTCGTTGAGGAAACTACGGCAAAGGGAAAGTGATTCATTTTCCAGAGGTCCTCGCGGTAGTTAACAGCATCCCGTGCTCATGCTTTTGGGTAAGAGCTTCTAATACATCCTTTCTTCCATTTTCTTCTGCCATATCCCAGCTTGCACAGATTTCCGACATTCTTTTTCCCTATTGCCTAGAAGTTTTTGAATTACAAGGGATTTTTTATTTCCAGTCCCTCATCTAATAGACGGTTCTAAGTTTAGAGACCCTTCTACTCTAGAAAAATGCAGGTAATGTTTATGAAGACTGCCTAGAGATATGGGGAAATGCTTCTGATGCACCATCACATGAAAACAGCAAAACAATAGTTAGCCCTTACATTCAAAAAACATGGAAAAATTATGTATGCGTGTGGTTGCCAAGATTTGTTAGATTGGCGGTTTTGTGTATAACTTTAAATTTTCCTTAATACTGCCATTGAATTACTTTTAGAGTTTTAGGGAACATATTGAATACAGATACCTCCTACTTTCCTTCTGCTTATCCTCGAGCTACCTGAACCTGTGTGCCCGATGTTCTTGCTCGTGGAAATGAAGTCTCACCAGTGTAAGGCGTATGTATTTTGGGCACACCTACAACATTCATTCCAGCCGTTAACACGTTGAAAATGAAATCCTCGTAGCTGTGGCTAGTGCTGCGTTAAATTAGGGCCTAAGGGGCGCCTGGGTGGCTCAGTCGGTTAAGCATCCGACTTCGGCTCAGGTCATGATCTCGCGGTCCGTGAGTTAGAGCCCCCCGTCGGGCTCTGGGCTGATGGCTCAGAGCCTGGAGCCTGCTTCCGATTCTGTGTCTCCTTCTCTCTCTGCCCCTCCCCCATTCATGCTCTGTCTCTCTCTGTCTCAAAAATAAATAAAAACGTTTAAAAAAATTAAAATAAATAAATAAATAAAATAAAAATAAAAAATCAGGGCCTAAGCAGATGCTTGGCCCCAGAAAAAATGACCCACGGAGGCAACCCGAGGATAAGAAGTTCTCAAGCACAAACAGAATCAGCATCTAGGAGCCGGGAAGGACGTCACGTCATAGAACCTGGCCCCTGCGGGCTTCAGAACGGGCCATGGAAGCAGAGAACTTTTCTGATCCGTAGAAGCACAGCTTGGCTAAAATCTGGGCAGAGGACTCTCAGCGAAGTTCTTGCTGCGACGATACCAGATGCACCGAGTCTGTGCTCAACGTGGAAAGGGCCTGTCCCACTCTCTAGCCTCCCAAGTTTCCCTGTCTACTGCAGACTGCAAGACCAGGGGAGAAAATGCAGTCCCTTCGATGCCATCTGATTTCTAACCTGCCCTCACGGCAGTCCGTACAAAGAGCAGGAAGGCACAAGAGCAGCCAGCAGGGCTTGGGAGGCCAGGAGGCCCCGCTGTGAACAGGGGGGCCTTCTGGTTGCCCTGCTCCTTCTAGTTAAAAAGGGCGAGCTGGGTCTTCTAGGAGGATGAGAAGCGGAGGGAAGGGATCCGAGCCGACCCTGCATGTGCCACACCTGTCCAGTGCCTTTAGACCGTGCGCGCCCGGCCCCCGGGAACCTGCCCTTTCCGGCTTCTTGTACAGCACGGAACAGAGCACCGTGCAGTTGTGGCTTAATTAAGGTAACGTTTAGTGAAGTTGACGAAGGGGACAGGTTGTCAGGAGCAACCTCCGAGGCGCCTCTGCTCCTCCAAAAGCGGGAGTCTTGGTTTCCAAGCTGATGCAGAGGGGTGGGGGAGAAGGAAGAAAACACTGCCGAGATTGGGCCGGAAACTTGGGGGGGGAGGCGCGTACCATTTTCACCTCTGCAGGATCATCAAGGGTTTATCCTACTCGCACCCGCTCCAGAGATTTTGCTCCTGTCTTTAAGTCACTTAGTAGGCCTCTCCCTTCCTGTAAGAATTTGCTTTCTGTATTGAATTCAGATCTGCCCTTCTCATTTAAACTTCCTTTCCTTTGGCCCTGGGCCAGTCCCCAGGGTGCAGGATTGTCGCTGGCCGGCCCCGGCTGTTCAATGCCCTAGCGCTGGGAGCCGGTGATTCTTAGCTGCTCCTCTCTGAAGCTGCAGTTAGCAGGGATTTGGTAGGGCCTCTGCAAACCTCAGTTCAAAGCCGAGTGCAAACCCAGTGAGCGAACCGCTTTAATACTAACAGTGAAATAATGGGCTGTAAAATAATCCTGTTAGGGACACAAGATGTGGTGGCTTGACCTTTTATTAATATTCTCTTTCTTTCCAACAATAACGGTTCTAAGTCAACAACATGTCTTCAAAGTTGGTTAATTTCATTAGGCTCACTCCAAAGGAGAGGATTCCATCAGTGGCTTTGAAATCCAAATGGGATGAAGAAAACTCATTTACACGGTAAAAACGTCAGTTACCCTAACCAAATTAAAGACTTTCTACTGAATGAAAGAAAAATTTGACACAACCATCATTTGAAACTAATCGTAGATATGTTTAAACATACGGAGACATCTACCCTGAACTTGTAGTATTTCTCAGAGCTTACATTCCAATGCAGGGGACCCCTGTTAAATACGTAAGAAAGATCTATTTAGAAAGTGAATTAAGAAATGTGTAGAAGCGGAAATCGTGATTCAAGATGTCGGAGAAGGCGTTTCTGAGAGGTGACATTTAAGCTGGGATCTGAAAAACAAGAGGGAGACAGCCCCGTGAAGACATTAGCGTTCCAGGCAGACGGGACAAACAGCAAGTGCCAAGTCCCTGAGGTGGGAATGGGCTTTACCCCAGGGAGGAACAGGAAGAATGTGGGAGCAGCATTGGGTGGGGGGGGGGGGAGTAGAGGAGGTGGGAGGATTCAGAATGGAAGGCTGGGCCGTAAGAAGCCACTAAGATTGTATTTAAACGACAGAGAATACTTCAGAAAACGAAATGCTGACTTTTCTAAGCCCTCAGCAAAGGGAAAATGTGCCTGAGGTGGGCATTTTATTTAAGACCGAAGAAGAAAGGGCTACAGTTACTTCCCTATTCTACTTCCACATTGAGTTACACAAATATTAGCAAAATGAAGTAATAGTTATAAAAGCACTTTAAAAATTTTAAGGCACTGTAATTTAAGGATATTGTTATTGAAGTATTTAACATAATCGAGGGTGTTATTACTTTATTGTGGGAGAATCCCGCTAAACTTGAAACGAATTCTCTTGGCAATTCCCTGAGATCTACGTTGCTATGAGGGCCCTGTTGCCTTTTCCCATATCTTGTGAAGGTCTAAGGGCAGAGGATTCCCACTGTGTAGACCGCGGATCCTCTGGAGAGAATTGCTTTTTGGTGCCCTGGTCTCCTGTGAGTCCACGGGGTCATAGGTAAGGCTGTCCTGAGATTACGAATCCCAGGACGTCTCCACTTCTGGGGCCACAAAGCTGCACGGAAATTATGAAAATATCCAGGGCCAGACGCTAATAAATAGGAAGTGACAGGCATCACATATTAGGGGATTATCACATACACTGACTCTCCTGCAAGACGCACGATGAAGGTAGAGAGTGTCTAATGACCCCCCCTCAAATGTGCCGCCCAGGGTGCTGGTGCTACAAAAGGAAATCTGCTTTCTTGCAAGAGCAAGCCAGAAGATTGATGTCCTATGGATGACCGTTCTCTTTGACGTTTATCTGCTTTTTTGTGACCTTTGGTTTCTAAATGTAGCTCTTGGCTCTGACCTCCGGAAGAGCTAAAGGAATAAGTTCCAGGTTTGTTCAGTGGTACCAGGAATGACTAAGATTTTGAGTTTCTCCGCCGGTGGGGGTACAGGATGGCCATCACCACTCATGTTAGCCGTTGTCTGGGCACGGCGGCCCCCGTGAAGGGCCCGGCAGGGATGCTGGAATCAGGCGCTCAATGAAAGCAAAAGCCACTTGGATATCTTTTTATGACATAACCCCTACCAGCGCCGCCCAAGCCATGGAAGTGTAGCTCAAGTTAACTGAGCAAAAAAAGTGACTTACATTGCAGTTAGCACTTCTGCCCTTATTACGATCGGAGAGAACAACTGGACGGAGATCATTTCAGGAAAAAGAAAAAGGCATATGTTCCTTATTGTTTGGGGTGAACGTTTTTACGAGGAAAGGGGATGCCGCGCCATTAATAACTGTGGCACGGCACACCAATTCTAGTCGGCCTGATAGATTAAACATTAGCCCTCTCTCATTATGCCAGCAGCATTGGCTTTGCCCCCAGCCTGATATGTATTCCATGCACAGTCAAGCCTCTGAGTTGACATCTTCTTCTAAAATTGTTTGGCTGTAATAAATATAAAACTTTCACCGCTGATGTAAAGCATTGCTGGCTGGCATCATTTCCTACCCCCTTTTAATTATTCCTGACACTGTGGAGAAACATCTAATATAAATCTGTAATGTGCACTGATGACAAACTACACGGTTGGAGGACCATGTAATTTCTCCACAATTAATTAAAGTGCATGGAGATTTTTTTTTTCCTCCCCCTCTTTCTTTCTTTCTTTTCTTTCTTCTTCTTCTTTTTTTTTTTTTTTTTCCTTTCCAGCAGCCAGATGCCACTGACTGGCTCAAATAACACTGCTGTCAACTGTAAAAAATTAAGATCCAAACCGTAAGAAAGGTACTCAGATAAAGAAACCAGATGCCGGGTTATTTGCGATCCCCCGCGTACATCTCGCTGTAAGCCCCCATTGTTCGTCTGCGGCTCCGCGGCCCCCATCACGCGCCGGACTCCGCCGGTCCGTCAGCGGCCTCTTTCCACAAGTATCGTCGCTTGTGTAACTCTTTTATTAAAAATTGAACACTGCCGATCAGCGCGGGGCGGGGACACGAGACACCGGAGGGGCTTTGCGCCGGAAGAGACGGCGGCCTGCTTCCACCGGTGCCGCCTGTTGGTGTTTATGGGCACGTGCGTGTGGTCAGTCGGAGAGCGAAGGCTCTGCTGCCGTTGCAGGCGGATCTACCACCTGGAATTGATCAAAAGCAAATTAATTTTCATTTTCAATTAGGAATACAATTAAATCCAAAGTGTGGTGAAGGGGGGGTGGGGGGGGGTGCAGTGTTTACACACAGCCCGTGCAGCGGGAGGGCTGGCGGTGCCACCAGATGAAATGAAATACATGCCTTTGTGTCTTTGCATTTAATTCATTAAAGTGTTAAGGTGGTGGCCGGGGCAGCTGCTGCTACCGCGTTTTACCTCCCCAGGAGCTGCCCCTCTGTTTCCTCAGACAGAATTTTAGGAAAAGGGGAGGGGGGGCCCCTCGGAGGGGGAGGAGGGGTAGAAACTGCAAGCTGTCCTGGGGGGGGGGAGGGCGCGGGGGGGGGGGGGGGGTGCTTTTCCCAGGGTTCTGCTGCGCATCAAGGAGGTGGGTGTTTTAATGGAGAGCCTGAATTAGGAAACAGGAATTTGGCGTTGCCTTCTGCCTCCAGCTTGCTGGCTCTCAGCGTCCAAGCGATACCTGGCAAGCGGATCCCCCTTCCAAGTCTGGCCATCATCGGAGATATTGAGTGATTGTGTGAAAACAATCTGGCTGGTGAATGCCCCATGTCACAGGATCCTCACTCTTTTCACTTGACTTTTTCTCTACATTCAACTGCTGCCTTTTGTTGGAGTAACTGAGCGGGGGCCTGTGGGGCAGACAGGATTCCTCCCGGCTGCCTGGGGAACAGTTGGCCCAGTGTGTTCATCACCGAGGGTGGTAATTTGGGGAGCTTTGACCCTGATTTTAAGGAAAGTCCATTATTTGTCAATTATGAGACCTAGAAATCCAGATAGAGGACTCGGATGTTAAATGCCCAGCTCTCTCTGATTTGGGAGGGACAACAGCGTACTGGTGGATATGAATATGAACACAAGTTTCCTCTCCGTAGCTACCTGTCTCCCTCCCAGAGCAGCCACATTTGGCTTGCCGTAAGCACGTTGCTATGCTGATGGGAATCTTCTGACTATCCATCTCTGGGATGAGCTTCTTTGAAAAAACAGTGGGTGATAAATATTTTGCCATATGAATAACAATGAAGGTAGCCTCCGATAATAGCTTACATCTTTCTGCAATCCTTTAGGTGATGGATTAAGAGAAAGAGAAGGTTCTGGGTCACGGAAACAGCTGCTTTTGGTGAAAGATTATCCAAAGTAGAGTGGTTACCGCAAATCCTCTATGTTCCAGCCCATATTTTACTCCATACCGCCCCCCCCCACCTTCCTTGTCCCAATGCAAGGGTTTACGTTTCCTCCCTGCGTGGTATTTGTGCTTTAAAAGAAGATTTTATTACTTCTGCTACAGTGGAATTTCTCTTTTTACTAGACAGTTGGCATCACCACAGCCCGAAACCGCGATGGAGTTGTTAACACGCTGGGATCAGTATTTCCCCCCTCTAAAGCTATTCTTTTCTTCTCTTTATTTTTTTTAGAGGAAGGGGGTGGGGGAAAGGCTCCAACAAATCAACATAACTATTAACTTTCTGATTTATTTGCTACAGAGAGCAAAAAAAAGTCAATGTGAAGTGACAGAAACACCAGAACCGACAGTAGGAAAACATTCTCCGTGAAAGTTTCCAACTGAAATCCTACCACAGCCAGTTGGTTATCTGGAGATAGGCATCTTCAATTTCCTGATTGCATAATAGAAGTGGGATTTCTTTTTCCTCTTTAAAAAAAAAAAAGAAAAGCATTATCCATAACATCAACATAAAGTTGTCTGTGCCTTGGGTTGCAGAAAGCCCCTGTCTCAGGAAGAGGCCTGTAATCTCCTCAGTTGCCAACAGTTTCCACCCTCTCTCTTCCTTCGAGGGGAAAGGCAAGCGTTCGTAACATGGTGATGGCCAGGAGAGGTCTCCAGGAGCCTGCCCGATTACCCCTGCCCACCCAGCAGACACCATGGCCCTTAGTAAGTGGCCCCATTCCTCCACCATAGAGCGAAATCGCGCCGAGAAAATTCATCGGGATGTGGATTGGCGCTCTCATAGCTAATGACCGGCACCCCGTTATTGCTTCACGGGTTGCTCAGGGGTAGAAGTTTGTAAGGATTTGAGACTGTGCTTTGGACAGTTGTCCTGGTCTGGGGTCGGGCCACGCTTTACGGTTGACCTGCCCCCCTCACGAATGGCACCAGCGATGTGTGGCCTTCGCACTTGCGGGTCTTCTCAGTGCAGCTGGTGACAACGCGCTACGCCTTCCTCACTCCCGAGCTCCTGATGACCCATTTCGGAGATGGGAAATTCTTGGCTCTGGCCTGCAGCCTACGTCACTTTTTGCGCTGATCTCAAAAGCAGCCCTCGTCTTGAAATCACTTTGTATATCAACACTTCGTTTTATTTAACACGGTGTCTTAAAATTGTATTTAAAAGGCAGCCTCTTTTGTCTCCTGTGCCCTTGGCTGGGAAACAAAGGAAGTCGCTTTTAAGAGGTGTTTTACACTTTATGACTACTGAGAGAGAACATAGTCCTTTAATAGGTGTATATGTAAGAGAGTTCCACGTTATAGGCTTTCAGAGATTAAAAGTTCTGGAACAGAGTTGTTTGATAACATCTTTGAAGGGCAGAGGAGCAAATGGAAGCCTCAGAGATTCGGATGCCAAAACAGAACACTCCCTAAGCCTGCGGGCATCAGGAACTTTTCTGAGATCGTATTATTCTCACCGATAATGGCATTCTGCCTTGAGTGCGGGTGAGGGCTGTGCAGTCTTATACTTCATGGTTATGGGCATGTAATATGTTCTTCATTGAGCCAGGCAATTGACAGAGACGCCAGTGCATTTAAGACTTGAGTCTACTGGAAATGAGACTTGCATTCTTGCCAGAAATGGATGCTTTTCCGTGTCCACCACTATCACCCATCTTGACTTTTTTTTTTTTTTTAATCCTGACTCTGAAAACAATAATATCAAACAACTCCAGGGGAAAAAAGTTAAATATTTCCATATGAAGAGCTGATTAAATTTGTATGGTTTTCTTTTCAGTAAAAATTGATACGTGATGAAACACAGTGCAGCTGGATGGCGGGTTTGGGCCGATGCGCCGCCCGCGTCCTCTGATCTGTGTACCCAGCTCCGAGAGCCAGTGCCCGTGATCCTCCGCACTGTGGCCCAGGTTCAGAAATGCCCATTCCCGGGGGGTCTGGGCTGCAGGATGTAGGCCCTAAACACCATCAGCGGTCACCTGGCTTAGGTCGTTTCCTCTTAAGTCACTTGGCCTTTCAGGGGCAGGCTGAGTCCATGTGAAGCATGGTGGTCGAGAGGGGACGTGGGACGCTCCATCAGTTAGGTTTCCTTCAGTTGAGATGGGGGGAAGAGCCCGGCTGGGATGTGGGGGGAAAGTAGTGGAGAAAATGACTCCTTGGCTCATGTGTTAGAAAAGGACAAGAAGATCTGGCTTTAGCACAGTGTGATCTTGGGTTCAAATGAGGTGGCTGTGACCTGTGTCTTTTTGCTCCGCGTGCTGATGCGACCGCCTGCGTGAGTTCCCCGTAGACTCTCCTCACTGGGTCACAAGATGGCTGCCGGCAACTCTCAAGGCTCTGTCCTTCTGCGTTCACATCACGTGGCGAGAAGCGAGCAGCCCTGTCCTGGCGTTCCCAGCACAGGGGCTCACCTGCCTTGATGGCAGCCCGGGGAGTAGGGTACTACCAGGGCTAGCGTGGATTGTGCCAGAACCCTCTACGCTTTGTCTGGGAAGGAGGGGTTTCCTGGCGGGAAACTAAGACAAGGTTACAGACTGAGTTGGTGACAGAACAAGAATGTCCCTCACTTATGCCAAAGGCCATTCCCCCGACTCTTTGACCAGGAAACTTGAGTGTTGGGGATGGGGGAGAATCACATTTAGTGCTTCTGTTTTCATTCCCTTTAAATATGAGGAGTAAGAGGAAAGTTATTCGTGTGGAGGTACAGGCTTGACTTTTGCTTTGCCCAGTGTTGAGGGTCGGGGGGCCTCTCCTGCTGCCGCCGTCAGAGGTCAAAGGTAGCGGCGGCATATTTTTGTTCAGCCCACTCGAGAGAGATGAAACCGTCCCGCCACTCCCATGCTTAAAAACGGTGCCCGTCCTTCCTCTCTGCAGAGAGGAGTTGCCAGCCAGTCAGGACTCCTCCAGGCTCGCTTTCGGCCTGCTTTGGCCCTTGCTTGTCACAACTTCTTGGGGCTCCCCTGCCATCTACGGTAGGATGGCATCTCCTGCCTTTCAGCATTTATTCTGTTGCGTCTCACCTCTGCCCACCCTCCATTTTTCTCTCCCAGAAGCCTGATCTCTCTCCTCACGGTTAACCGTGATCAGGTGTCCCCTTCTCCTGGTCTCCAGAGATGGCCTCCTGTTGGGTCTCACCTCAGAGCCATCTTGGTTCTTCCTGTGGGCTACCAGAAGCGGAAGTGCCCAGCACTGCCTCTGTCGGTAGTGACTTCTCCTGAGTGAGGTCAGGCAGGGAAGAACTGATAGGGGACATTCACTGTGGGGCTTCTCATGTATATTCCTCAGTCCGGGATGGTGGAGGTTTCCCCCCGCCCCCCACCACCTCAGGGACTTCCATTCTGAGATAGACGAAAAAGACAAATTTGACTCTCAACATTTGTTAGGCTCCAGGGAAGTCCTACGTGTCACCGAGCTATTATAGATCTCTATTTGTCAAACCCAGTGTTTACCCTGGGCTCCCATACAACACCCCTACCCCTCCCCGCCACACCAAGAACCAGTCTACAAACAAAGCATCTGCCCTCTGAGGATTCCTTTCTAATTAAAATTTTACATATACTAAATAAACAAGGGCACTTTTGAAATGTAAATGTGTCATTTTCTTGAGCAACTTAAATCAGCTCCACCTACCTGGAGACTGGGCTTCTCCTACCGCACAAAGCCTCACGTTCTTAGTTCGCCTTGACTCTTGAGCGGCTCACATTCCCTGTATACTTAGCTCCTGGTGTGGGTTGTTGGTTTTTTTTTTTTTTTTCCCTTGAACACTTTCTACAGTTTAGTTATTTGTTGTAATTATCAAGTTCATTTTTCTCTAATAGATGTGATTAAGTATATTTAGCACTGTGTAATGAGTTTTCTGCCTGGTTGCATCTTAGCTAATAAAGAATTCCTTAGCGGCATCTTTGACAGCTGCTGCGGATCCCAGGCCTGTGTTGCCACAAGAGACCTTTTCCATGAACTGCTAGCATTAGAGAAATTAACTCCATTACACTCACCATAAAATTGAGGCTGAAATTTGATTACTAATAGATCCTCCATTCAACCAGAGACGATAGAAATGGGGTGGCCAGCGGGGAGGAAGGTGAATGTGTGTGAAATGTCGGCGTCCACATTTTCATCAGTGCGTGTGTTCAGATATTTCCAGCCTCACCTCCAGTTTCATTTCCTGAGCACGACCGGAGAACGGTGCCCGGCTGATGGGTTTACAACGGTGCGGTTCGGTAGGCATCGGACCGGAGGTCTTGGTGACTGCTGTGACGGCGGTACCTGGTCACTGGTGCCTCTGTCCATACTGGGCTAAGAAACCTCTGGGTGTGTTTTTGGCCACGGAAACTCCTGGCCATTGTTGCAGGCTGTCCGGATTTGTGAGGCTAAAGTGCTGAGGACAATTAGTGATCGGCGAGTGGCTGCTATGATGTATAGTTGCTTAGCAACAGTCTCTGAATTAAGTCCCTGGAAGGGGGCTACAGGAAGAGACCAGACAGGAAGATGAAATAGGTAACCATTTCAATGTGGAGGTGAGTCGGTAATGAAAAAGAAGTAAAAGATATTTGTAATCATAGAGACGGCTGAGTGGAAAATTGGGGATAAGGGAAAGAGAAGACAGAATGTACCTTCTCTCTCGCTAAATAAAGTAAGTGGCAATTGAACCAACCCCGCTGATAGAAGAGCTCGTTCTCTTTCTTTGACGCCTGACTATGATTCCCACGCAGGCAACACTCAGGGAACATTACCCGAAACGCGGCATGAACGTTCAGGGAAGGAAAAGATGGAGAACAGAGTTGGGTCTGATGGTTGAAATCCTGTAGAACAAGCCTAATTTAGTGTTAGTCAGTTCATACCAGTGAACCAGGATGAATTGGAGGACAGGGCCCAGTTTTCATGAAGCCCTGCTTGCGGAACCGAGTAGAAAGGGCGCTCTTATATATACTGATGTTCAGCCTTGCTCCATTTCAAGTAAGGAAGCATCTTGAACAAGCCGGGAATAGCATATCCATTTCAATAGATTCAGCTGAGTTTAGACTCTCCGCTGACTAAGATATCACCCTGAACTCCATGATTTAGTGAGCTGGTTTAGCCTCTGGAAGCCCAGATGAGCAAAAGAAAGTGGAAAAGCAGTAAAAGACCTTGATCCAGATACTGAGCCTTGTTAAGGGGCTGCCTTATCTATGCACCGAGCTCTGTCTGGAGGTCTGCAAAGGTCCAGGGACTCATTACCGTTAGTGAGGGCTGTTTTGCAATTAGTGTTGAAACACTGAGATAAAGAAAGGATATATAGGAATTAAAAACAGATAACGTAAACACTAACAAAGAGTCTTAATCCCCTTGGCTGAGTGTTTTGCATGTTTACCTCTGATCAGAATTCTTAATAATATCGAGTGTGTTGCAATTCAATAAAGATCCCCTAGGAAGAGAAGAGTCGATTCTTGGGATTAAAAAACAAAACAAAACAAGAAACACAGAAGCAGAAAAACTTATGCTCCCATCTTCCACTACTTTAAAAACAAAACTTAGGAAAATACAAAATAGCAAATAAATTACTCCGGAAGGTTCTGTTTGGCTCAGGTCATTTATGGGCATAATTCAGGTTCCCATTATATAGTGATTAGAAGGGTATCTTCAGGGCCCAGAAAACAGATTTTCTGTCTCCACCTCTGACTTGTTTTCTGCCTGAAGAATGAAGGTGGCAGTCAAGAAAGTCTTTGCCCTCCTGGATCAAAGTTCCTCGTTGGAGAAAGGAAGCTGATAACCACCCCTGATTCTTGCCTCGTACCTATAAAGGGCTCACCGTCACAACAGAGCACTGTATTTTCAGGACAATGTATAATTATTTGGGGAAAAGCCAAAAATGGCGGCTGGTGCATAATAGTGGCACGTATAATAACAATTCTGTCTAATGGCCTACGGTTCCAGTTTAGGTATCTTAAGCTAGGAGTGCTCTGTGTTCCTGCGTTCCGGCCCCGAGCTCTCATACTCTAGTCGCGTAGCCCCCACCTTCAGGGGCCACATACCTTGCTTTCCACAGACCATTGCATCCCTGGTACTCAGCGCAGGTTCTGTTCCATAGCGGGAACTCAGTCATTGTTGGTTGAATTTGTTCCCTTAGAATCTAGCTGTGGCAACTAGCCTCCGGGATGGTCCCCAGTGATCCCTACCCCCCTGAAATTCACAGCCTCCCTTTCAGTATGGGCTAGACTTGGTGACTTGCTTCTGATGGACATACCAAGGTGGGGGGGGGGGAATTAGTTCGTGAAAGGCAGTGTGGCTACTTGCAATCTCTTTCTTTCTGGACCACTTACTCTGAGGGAAGCCAGTTGCCATGCTGTGAGCAGTTCTGTGCCAAAAGCCTCATGGTAAGCCACTGAGGCCTTCAGCCAACAGCCACACCAGTGACCTTAGAAGTATATCTTCCAGCCTCAGATGACTGCAGCACCAACTGATAGGTTACTTGTGTCCTTCCAAGAGCCACCCAACTCCCAAATTCCTGAGCCCCAGAAACTGCTAGATAATAACGCTCATGGTTTTGGGGCGCCTGGGTGGCGCAGTCGGTTAAGCGTCCGACTTCAGCCAGGTCACGATCTCGCGGTCCGTGAGTTCGAGCCCCGCGTCGGGCTCTGGGCTGATGGCTCAGAGCCTGGAGCCTGCTTCCGATTCTGTGTCTCCCTCTCTCTCTGCCCCTCCCCCATTCATGCTCTGTTTCTCTCTGTCCCAAAAATAAATAAACGTTGAAAAAAAAAAAAATAACGTTCATGGTTTTAAGTCCTTAATTTGGAGGGTAACTCATGGCACAGCAATAAATGACGAGTGTAATGGCTGATTACCATAAGCATCACTTTATTCAGTAGGTATTTGTTGAATGTCAGCTCTGCCAAGGATTATGCTAGATGCTGGGGATACCAGGACAAATACGGCAAGGTCCCTGCCTCTGAAGAACTTAGAGTGCTCAAGGGCCATTCACGTAAGTGCAGTGGGCGTGCAAAGGAGGGAGCCAGAATGTGGGGAGGGGGCCCTAAAACTGAGAAAGTAGCCTCTTACACAGCCTCCTGGCATCCCAGTATATATATGTATGTCTCAGAAAACACTTTTTTCTCTAACTGTACCTTAGCTTCGTTTAGTTTCAGACAGTTCTAGCACACTTTATTCAGCACTGCCCCATATCGCATTGACTCGCATTATGGAACTGGTTGGCCATTAGAGAAGAGGGAAGGTGATCTCGAGTTCTTGGCCCTGGGCTATGAGCATCCCATTGCTGAATTTGACTCCCATTGGAGTGGCTCTTTTTAGTGTGTCGCTTTTCTTTATTTCTCTGCAGCCTCTCTGTTAGCAGCAACCCTATTATCTAGGGGTCCTTTGATTAAAAACCAACTGTCTCCAAAAGAACAAAAAAACTCACGAGATTATTTTAATGCTGTGTATACTTGCTGGCTGCATAAATGCAGGTTTCACTCTGGCTTGAGGCTGAACATGGCCGGGGGATGAGTCATGTCTTAGGCCTAGCGTTGGAATGCTTCTAGGAATGTCGAGAAGATAAAGACGCGAGCCAGTAAAGCGCTAATACATATTGACGGTCAGTCACGAATCACAGTGGAAGGAACCCATCTTCAGAGGGACCGTGCTATCATGGCGTGTGCAGAGACGGATTCATTAACAGACCTATTTCCAGGACCTCATCCTCTAGGCTAGACTCCAGGCTGAACTAGAGCTTGCCCCGGACACAGGTGGCCTTGTGTGGCTGCCTAGGCCCCGGGGATGAGAAGCAGAAGTGACGGAGGGAAAAATCCGCTTTGTAACAAAGAAGCATCTCTGCTTGGGCCTGGGTCCCCCACCCTTTAGGGGACGGGGCTCAGGAACCAGAAGGAACGGGCCCAGGCACCCAAGAGCCCCAATAACACTGTCACGATGCTCCCAGGTTTAGAGCTGACTCCAAGGAGGAAGAAAGCCAACACGTTGTTTTTCCGTTTGCCGCAGGCCGCAGCGGGAAGGCAATAAAATGCTGATACCAGCCTCTTGCCGGTGTAACTGATTTAAGTGGGAAAAGGGAGACAGTCTAGCAGAGACATCAGGGATTATTTGGCTTTCCCCCAGCTCCCGTGCGCAAACAGGAGAATGACGGAACAGTTGGCTGCGTTCAGCGCCTGGATTGGCCTCCTCTCCTCCCCTCGAAAAAATGTCTTCCTTTGTGGCGCTGCCACTGCGTCGACTTTTGTGGTGGTGGCGCTGGCTCCAAATAGGA